>NC_046159.1:154376847-154586847 GCF_011064425.1 Rattus rattus | reverse complement strand
TGGACTTCTTCCCCTCTCCCCAGTGTAGCGCATTTCATCTAAGGTTCCTCCCTTTGAGTCCTGAGAGTCTCTTACCTCCTGGGTCTCTGGTACATTCTAGAAGTCCACCCCCCATCCCTATCTCCTACCTCCCTAGATTGCCTGTTTCGATTATTTCTGCTGGCCCTCAGGGCTTCAGTTCCATTTCTCCCCTCCAATACCTAATCATGTTCCCCCTTTTGCCTCCCTGTCCCCTTTCCCACCCAGATCCCTCCCTCCCTCTGCTCCCCGTGATTTCTTCTCCCTCCCAAGTGGGATTGAGGCATCCTCGGTTGGGCTTCTCTGTTAGCTTCTTGAATGCTATGTATTGTATCCTGGTAATTCTGTACTTTTTTTGGCTAATATCCACTTATTAGTGAGTACATACTGTGCATGTCCTTTTGGGTCTGAGTTACCTCACTCAGGATGATATTTTCTAGTTCCAGTTGCCTGCAAAACTCATGTTGTCCTCATTCTTAATAGCTGAGTAGTATTTTATTGTGTATATGAACCACATTTTCTCTATCCATTATTCAATTGTGGGACATCTGGGTTGTTTCTAGCTTCTGGCTATTACAAATAAGATGTTTATGAACATAGTGGAACATGTACCCATGTGGCATATTTTGGGTATATGCCTAAAAGAGTGGTATAACTGAATCTTTAGGTAGATCTATTTCCAATTTTCTGTGGAACCTCCAGATTGATTTCCAGAGTGGTTGTACCAGTTTGCAATCCCACCAGCAATCTTGGAGTGTTCTCTTAATCCACGTCCTTGCCAACATGTGCTGTCAGCCGAGTTTTTGATCTTAGCCATTTTGGTTGGTGTAAGGAGGAATCTCAGGGTCATTTTGATTTGCATATCCCTGATCACTAGGGACTTTGAATATTTCTTTAAATACTTCTCAGCCATTCGAGAATCCTTTGTTGTGAATTCTTTGGTTAGTTCTGTACCCCATTTTTTGATTGAGTTGTTTGGCTTTTTTGATTTCAGCTTCTTGAGTTCTTTATATAGTTTTGATATTAGCTCTCTATTGATGTGGGGTTAGTGAAGATTTTGTTCCAATCTGTAGGTTGCCAATTTGTCCTTTGACTTACAGAAGCTTTCCAGTTTCATGAGGTCCCATTTACCAATTCTTGATCTTATAACCTGAGCAATTGAAGTTCTGTCTAGGTAAAAATCCCTCCACATCAAATCCCCAACCCCCATGCCAGTGGGTTCAAGGCTCTTTCTTATTTTCTCTTAGATTCTGGTTTTATATTGAGGTCCTTGATCCACTTGGACTTGAGCTTTGTACAAAGTGACAAGTATGTATCTGATTCCATTTTTCTGTATTCAGACTGCCAGTTAGGCCAGCACCATTTATTGAAGGTGCTTTCTTTTTTCCGTTGTATATTTTTAGCTTCTTTGTCAAAGATTAAGTGTCCATAAGTGTGTAGTCTTTCTCGAGAGACTTGAAGTTATTCTTGTACAGGTTTTTCACTTGTTAGGTTGGAGTTACCCCAAGATATTTTATATTATTTCCGACTATTGTGAAGGGTGTTGTCTTAGTCAGGGTTTCTATTCCTGCACAAACATCATGACCAAGAAGCAAGTTGGGAAGAAAGGGTTTATTCAGCCAACACTTCCAGGTTGCTGTTCATCACCAAAGGAAGTCAGGACTGGAACTCAAGCAGTTCAGGGAGCAGGAACTGATGCAGAGGCCATGGAGAAATGCTGCTTACTGGCTTGCTTTCCCTGGCTTGCTCAGCTTGCTCTCTAGAACCCAAGACTACCAACCCAGGGACGGCACCACCCACAGTGAGTTCTCCCCCCTTGATCACTAGTTGAGAAAATACCTTACAGCTGGGTCTCATGGACGCATTTCCTCAACTGAGGCTCCTTTCTCTGTGATAACTCCAGCTTGTGTCAAATGACACACAAAACCAGTCAGTACAGGTGTTCTCTAGTTTCTTTCTCAATCCATTTTTCATTTTTATAAAGGAAGGCTACTGATTTGAGTTAATTTTATATCCAGCTGTTTCGCTGGAGATGTTTATCAGCTGTAGACAGGCTCTGGTAGAATTTTTGGGGTTGCTGATGTATACTATCATATCATCTGCTATCAGTGATACTTTGACTTCTTTGCCAAATTGGATTCCCTTGATTTCTTTTTGTTGTTCTAGTTAGCCCTTCGAGTACTATATTGATGGATGATGTTTTTTGATGTGTTCTTGGACTTGGTTTGGTAGTATTTTATTGGGTATTTTTGCATCAATTTTTTTTAACATTATAGTAACATACAGATATTTCTTCATGGCCTTCTTACCCCTCCTCAAAGTTTTGTAAAGTCATTTCTTTTTCTCATTGTAGCGTTGTGCATTTTGCAAACACCTTGGAGCCACTATCAAATGCTGTGAAGAGAAGTGTACCCAGATGTACCATTACCCGTGTGCTGCAGGGGCCGGCACCTTTCAGGACTTCAGTCACTTCTTCCTTCTGTGTCCAGAGCACATCGACCAAGCTCCTGAGAGATGTAAGTTTACACGTGCAGTGATAAAGTTACTGAGGCGCTCAGTTAATCACATGTGCATTTGGATAGTCACTTTACTTGTATTAAAAGATAATAATATTTAATTCTCAATCCCAGCATTTGAGAGGCAGAGGCAGGTGGATCTCCAAGTTTTAAGCCAGTCTGGTTAGTCTACAGAATGAGTTCCAAAACAGCCAGGGCTACACAGAGAAACCCTGTCTTGAAAATGAAAAATGGGGGGGGGGGGAAAGCAATTGATATTCAGAATGTATTATACAACCTAGAGGCCTGAGACGTTTTGGCTATAGGGTCTCCTCTCCCTCTCCCCTCAGGGTCTCACTGTGTGGCTCTGGCTGTCCTTCCCTCACAGGTGATCTGCTTGCCTTTGCCTTCCAAGTTCTGTCTCATAGGCATGCACCACTACACCCTTTGCTGGATGCTTTTGAGTGGGAAGCTATAACTAGTAATTTTTATTGGCATTAATTTAAAAATGTTTATTTGCATATTTTAAATTCTAATGTTTAAAAAATGTTTTAAACCATTTTAGAAGTCATAGGATACAGCATTATTTTTCTTTAACAATTCTAAAGAAAAGAATAATTCACTTAAAAGTTGAATAGTGGTCAGTGTCTTTTACAGAAAACACTGTCAGGGGAGATTGGAAAGCTGATTCCAGTGTTGGCCAGAATATTATCTCTAGGAGCATCACACACTGGCTGACATCTTGTTCATGGACTCTGTAGATCTGGGCGTGGGACAGACATCTCTTGTGCTGCAGTGCTGCTTCACAACCCATCCATCTTGCTCAGCTCTAATCTGCAGTGCTGTGGGGCGTTTTTGTTTTTGTTTTTTTTTTGGTTTTCTTTTCCTCTGGTATTTTATAAATCTAATAAAATGTTTTTGTTTGAGTTTTAATGAGCACAGAACATTATAATTTCTTTTTACTTTATCACTAACCAAAGATCTGACTTTTTGCTTTTGGTGCAACTGATGCATATTTTTCTTTTAAAAATTGGATTTATGTTGCATATATGTGTATGTGTGTATATGGCATGTGAGAGTCAGAGGACTACTTTGTGGAGTCAGATTGTTTAATTTTATCTTTAGCTGGGTTCCAGGAATGGATTTTGTTACCAGGCTTTGCACTGCAAGTGTTTTTACCTATTGAGTCATTTGTTAGCTGAAGAGCACGACGCTTTAGGAACATCTTCCTTTTCTTCTAGAAAATTTAATTTTCAGTCTCTGAAGTCTTCATGACCAAGTCACTCTCTTTCACGTTACCTCTTAGCTGTTAGCTTTTATCCTACGTCTTAGCAATGTATTAATCTTACAATCCATACCGTCTCTGTGCATGCGTTTAGCCATGTTTTAAAGGTGCGTTCTTTATATCTTTTTCATGTTTAAGAAATACAAATAAAGCTACTTCAGGCTTCACCTAAAGTAATTCCAAATAGATTAACATGATCATTGACTGACTTTTTTTTATCATTGTTTTGTACCTAATTTTATCTATAGTCAGAGTCTACGATGTAATTATGCTTTTATTCACTATACAGACTTAACTTATAGCTAAAGCAAACTAATTTCAAATTATGTTTAAGTTAATAACTGATTTAAAATTTTAACAGTGTTTTAAGTTATAGCTGTTAAGTCTGGAAGAAAAAGAACTTTCATATGCAGCAGTTGCTATGAGGACTATCTATGTCTATTGTTTTTTTAGAAATTTAGTAATTAATTGTGCCATTGTTTCTTCCGATGACCATGTTCTGCCTGTATACCGTTAGTGGTTACTGGAGTTCAGTCAGCATGTAAAGTATGAACAATATGAACTGATGATGTAACTTGTCATTAACATTGTGATGATGAAAGATCATGCTGGCTCGTAAAGTTAAAAGGAATACTGAGATCATTGGTTTGTGACTTCTTACAAAGTAGACATAAGGAGACTCATAAATGCATGAACGACAGAAGGAAGCCGAGGTTTAGTTGGAACTTTGGCAAGGGAAGCATAGATTGTAGCAGTATGAGGGCAATGGTGAGTGAGGGTCATGCTCCCCTTCCCAACACCCTCACCTAATACAAGAAAGTAAAATGTGAGATCTTAATCTGGTTCATAGTATTATTTCAGAATTTCACTCCATACTGAGAGTAAAAGATTAGTGGATACTACATGTTATACAGAAAATAGTCTAAAATTGCGTCAAAGTAGCAGCCTTGTATTATAAACATACCCTGCAAGACTATTCACTTCTTTTCTTTCCTTCTTTTTAAGCCACAGGTATAAAACCAGTGTCCAGGAAAGTAAATTCTGTTCTCTGGAAATCTTAAACACTGCACTGTAAATGTACAACCGTCACTTGCCACACGCCCTCACATGGATTTGGGGGTGTGTGCACACTTGCACAGTGGAGGCAGAGATTAGTGTGGTTGTCTCCCACTGTTGAGCTTTACCTTATATTTTGAGACAGTCTCTCACTGAATCAAGAACTTAGAGGTTGGGTAAACTGGCTCGTCAATGGCGATCTGTCTTTTTTTCTGTCTTGTCTGTTGCCCAACTTTACCCAACCCCCAAGCTGCAGATATGGCAATACCATTAGCCTTCTTTCTTGACCAGCAGGATACTGCTGTGTGGTTTGCCTATCAAGTAATCTCTTGAGGAAACCGTCAATTATGGACGTTTCCAGTACAGTAGAAAGGAAGGCCAGAGACTTCCAAGAACTTAGGGTTGTAGCCATGGCACACATGGAAAACCAAGAACGGCAGTGCGTTTTTTGTTTTTTGGGTTTTTTTTTTTTTGTTTGTTTGTTTTCATAATGCCTTTTGCTAGTATTGTAAAAGACGATCATGAAAGGGTTACTGAGAAAATAGTGTAAACAGTGATCTGGTCCACAGTGATATCTAGGAGTTGTTATAGAGTAAATTTGAGTGTATAGTAGTATTCTGTTTGTTGGTGATGGAAATGTAATGTGAACGATACAAATAATTTAGTATATTTAGTAGCATGTATTTTTTTTGTTTGATTTCTTTAAAAATGCCAGTATTTCAACATGTAATCAATACAAAACTTTTAGATACTTGATTTGTTTTCCTACTGTGATTTGGGAATTCCATGTGCATTTTATACTTAGCGTACATCTCAGTTTGAACTAAACATATCAGCCAGTCAGTATTTACTGTGGCAAGTTATCTGTATTTCTGAAAAACTAATATCAAGTTAAAGTGAATTGTCAATCGTTTCCCAATTTAAAAAAAATTAAAAGTGGCAAAAATCAAAGATTCACTTTTAAAAATGCAATTTTTTTAAAAAGTGCATACTAGCACTCTTAATATTAAGAAAAATACCTCATCTACTAAAAATAATATTATTACTATACTTCTGTTTTTTAAAATAGTCACTTATTTTAAGTGCCTGACGATTAAAGAATCATTTAAAAGTGATTTGAAAAGTGAAACCTCACCTTAAAATACATTTGAATAAGACTTGATTTATCCTGGGTTATTGGATGTACAAAGTATGAAAAGATAAGCTTCCTGTCTTCCAGGCTTTACACTATTGTGATGTAGTTATTCAACACAAGTTTCTTTCAAGCATACAGGGAAAAGGAACATTCAGTTAAATTCCATCTCTTCTTCTAGATTAAAAAGATATTGGTGTGTGTGTGTGTGTGTGTGTGTGTGTGTGTGTGTGTGTGTGTGTTTAAATCGTGGTACTCATGTTACAGTTTATAAGGAAGTGTCTTACATAGTTCAAACTGACTTTGCCATAGCTGTGCAGCAGCGCCAATCTTGGAATCTTGCTCCTTTTGCTTCCACCTCCTGGAGCTGAGATTACAATCAATATGCCATCATTTCTAGCTTCATTGATTGTCTTTTAAAAATGAATTGTTATTTTCTGTGTGTGTGTGTGTGTGTGTTTAAATCGTGGTACTCATGTTACAGTTTATAAGGAAGTGTCTTACATAGTTCAAACTGACTTTGCCATAGCTGTGCAGCAGCGCCAATCTTGGAATCTTGCTCCTTTTGCTTCCACCTCCTGGAGCTGAGATTACAATCAATATGCCATCATTTCTAGCTTCATTGATTGTCTTTTAAAAATGAATTGTTATTTTCTGTGTGTGTGTGTGTGTGTGTGTGCGTGCGTGCGTACGAGAACACAGAGGACCACTTGTGTTGTGGCTGGTTCTCACCATTGGGCGTCGGGAGTTGAGTTTCCATCAGCCAATCTGAGCAGCACTCACCTTTGCCATTACACCATCCTGTGGCCTTGTTGATTGGTTCTTAATTTAAGCAGAACATGATGATTATTCTTAGGATTTTGAAATTGTGCTTTGCATAGCCAGGTGATGTTTTAGAGAGAATAAGTAGGGACGATCTTACTTAGAAGCTATTACATACTTAGAAACTTTTATGGGCCAAACTGTAAAAACTGTAGGAAAAATGTAGATAATTTAATAGAAAAAATTTATCTGGTTAAGTGTCCTAGGATAGGGAGATGTTGTTATCAAAACAATGTTAAAGTTTCTGTTCTTTTGAAAAAAGGAAAAAATATATATATATAGTTTTAGAAGTGTTGAGTTCTAGTAATTTTAGAACATTTGGTGCTGAGCTGCTTAAGGCTTGATAATCATTAATGGTTGAGTTTATAAATCTGTAGGGATGGGAACATAGGTTTCGAGGGTCAGCATTTACTGAACAGCAGAGGGGCTTCTAAGTGCAGCAGAGATGTGGGCGTGGGCTCTAGGCTTTCCAGTATTCAAAGTGGCTTCACCAAATGCTATACCCCTGAGGAGAGAGGGAGGAGCTGCCATGGAAAGGGAAGTGGTGAGCCTTGCAGGTTTTGTTCAGTGTTAAGGTGCAGTCTAAACGTAGCTAGTGGATTTCATGTGGTTATTGTTAGCCTTTCTAAGATGGCTTCAGGTGTGAGGTGGTTGTGCACCTAGACTTTGTGCCAGTGCGGCCTGCTGTCCAGACCCTAGGACTTGTTTTGTACTTCCTCCGTTCTAAGAATCGTTCTCACATTTTTAAAAGATTGTAAAAAAACATTAAGTCTGACTTACAAAATCTATTTATTATAGCCCTTAGCAGGCGGATGTTCTTCACTTCTAGTGTATGTAATGGGGATAGATTACCATCAGGTTTCATGGTGCTTGGTCTGCAAAGGTAGAAAGTGCTTTTAGCTGAGTGGATTAGGTTGGACTGGCCCAACTTTGGACAAAAGAGGAAACATTGCTCTGTTGAACTTGTTATAGTGGAATATCTTCATTATTAGCATTGGTATCCTTGTAGAATACTTCCTGTCTCTTTCTACATTGTAATGTGCATAGCTTTAGTTGTATAATGGGCAAAAGCATAATTTATTCTACATTTCGTTTTGTTTTATATAGTAAACAAATTCCTCCCTTAATCCAATTTAGGCATGAATGTTATCTATAAGTATGCTGATTTTAATGTTTTTATAACTGGTAATCAATATAGTTGAGTATATAATTAGTCTATGAATTGTTGTATTCATGTACAGACATATACATATATATATGCCTTTTATCAATAATGTTCTACATAAGATATTTTCTAGTATTAAGAAAACCCCAAGTGGGTTGGAGTAGTCTGTTTTCAATTAGGTAACACATTATTCTAATTGATATTAACACTCCAATTTTGTATTATTTGATTTTAAGTTTCCAAGAATTTAATATGAATAAAATACTTAATCTTAATACTACAAGTGTCTGTGTTGATTTTTTTCCCCCTCCCAGTCCCTTGTTTGGTTCTTTCTAGTGCATGTACTAAGCAACAACCAAGTGACCAGCATTGCCATTGCTGTTAACAGTATACAATAAATAAGAATTTCTTATAGGCTCAAGTAGATGTAGGCAAAAATACTTGCAAAATTACATGATTAAATTTCATATGGTTAGATTTAAATTATAATACACTGCAGTGTTTTAAATGAAACCTCATTCTTCAAATGTCCGAGAGATTCCATGTAAATTCCCGTCAAGTAACTTTAGACTGTTAAGTTAGAAAAATCTTAAGTTTTAATACAACAATTTCATTGTTTTACTGTTAATTATAGCAAAGGAAGATGCAAACTGTGCAGTGTGTGACAGCCCGGGAGATCTCTTAGATCAGTTCTTTTGTACCACCTGTGGTCAGCACTACCATGGGATGTGCCTGGACATAGCTGTTACTCCATTAAGGCGTGCTGGTTGGCAGTGTCCTGAGTGCAAAGTGTGCCAGAACTGCAGGTAAGTTCTCCTTTACCTCAGGGGTTGTTGACGCTCAGTGAGGCCTGCTGCTGGGCAATACAAGGTACTACTTATGAGCTATGATAAAAGTTGCTTATACTGTAAGCTATCTCATACGAATGTCACCATGTATGTCGACTAGACATTTACTGACTTTGTTATTGTGGAGCATATCTAAACAAAACTCACTGTGCTTACAATTTGTTAAAAAATATTTTAAAATAAAAAACTTATTGGGAAGAATTAATAGGATAATGAAGCTGTAACTGTAGAAATAAGTTATAAACATTGAGCCTCAAAATCAGTGTTATGTCTGAATCCGCATTCTAGGATGGACAATTTCTACTGACTACTGTTTTGATATAATCTTGATGTTCACCTTCTAGTAGATTCTTTTCAGTATAGTTGAAACAAAGCATGGTGTGGAAATTCAGCATTTGGAGTTATCTTTTTCTTCTATTTTATTTTATCCCTCTCCACTCTCTCCTGTAATTCTCCCTCCCAGCCCAAGTGTGTGTATAGTTAGTGTAGCACTTGAGAGTGTTATGTGCATCTGCAGTGATGCATAAATGGTTGCAAACACAGCATTTTTGTAACCAGGAAAAAGGAAGGGCCAGTGTTGCCCTGATGAGTCTAATTTACTGGTTATTTCAGAAGAGCAATCAGAATCAGTATCTTAGAATCACTAAGTAAATCAAGCTGTTTGCTTTCAAACTTTGCTAAAATTTAGGAAGAATACCAGTTAACATTTTTGATAATTTGTATGTATACTTAATGTCTCTTGAGGAGGGGTTTGAGGAATGGCCTCAGGTTTATTCATGTAGTGGAAGTGCTCAAAGGTAAAAGCATGGTGGAGTTTGTTAAACTGAGGTCGGTGTGTGTGTGTGTGTGTGTGTGTGTGTGTGTGTGTGTGTGTGTGTGTGTGTGTGTGTGTGTGTGTGTGTGTGTGTCTGTGTGTGTGTGTCTGTGTGTGTGTGTGTGTCTGTGTGTGTCTGTGTGTGTGTGTGTGTGTGTGTCTGTGTGTCTGTGTGTGTCTGTGTCTGTGTGTGTGTGTGTCTGTGTGTGGAGTGTGTGTGTCTGTGTGTGAGTGTCTGTGTGTGTCTGTGTGAGTGAGTGTGTGTGTGTGTGTGTGTGTGTGTGTGTGTGTGTGTGTGTGTGTGTGTGTGTGTGTGTGTGTGTGTGTTTATAGATTACAGGACATTGTTGTGGAGTTGGCTCTCTGCTTTTACCTTTGTTTGGGCTTCGGGACCTGAGCTCAGGTGGTCAAGCTTTGCAGCAAGTGCCTTTACTTACCAAGCCATCTTGCCAGTTCTGATGATTCTAAGCATCTTTGTGGATAGCGTATATAAAGCCACCGCGGGAGAAGGAGCTGACAGGTGATCAGAGGTGATCAGAAGAGGGCAGCAGATGCATCTCTCTAGCCCCTGTGGGTTGTTTGGGGTTTTTTTCCCCTCCTTTTTTTGCTTTTTTCTTAAGGTCCGTTTTTCATCCTAAGCTTTTTCACCAGTACCGTGTCTGGGACTCACAGTCTCTCTGATGATTTGTCACTTCACGTTATACCTGAAGGCTGGCTTGAGGGTAGCATAGGTTAGAAAGTGGCACATGTATACACAGGGAAGGTCTGACATCAGGTCCAGCCTTCTTGGTCATGTGCAGCTGTCTTTCCTGTTCATCCTGTCTGCACAGCATCACTAGCAGCTCTAGCTCCCCTAAAGGTGAGGATTAGAGTTTTAAAAACATGTTAGGACAAAAGGTTTTCGCGGCACCTCCTCCCTCTCTGTAAGTGACTAAGGGAAGCTAGCCATAGAAAAAGGTTTTAGTAGGATGATCTTTCTGGATCCATGAAGGGGATCTTCCATATTCTGTACAAAGACGGGGCACTGGAGTGTTTATGGGTTGTGCAATTTTTAGGGTTGTTTTCATACATATATTTATGAGAACACAAAGGTTTAAAAATGCTGCTGTCTTACTTTTTAGACAGTCGGGAGAAGATAGCAAGATGCTGGTGTGTGATACTTGTGACAAAGGGTATCATACTTTTTGTCTCCAACCTGTTATGAAATCAGTGCCAACCAATGGCTGGAAATGCAAAGTAAGTGGTTTCTTAGCTTGTTTTTAGATATCCAGTTCAAATCTATAATCACCACCTCTACAAGAACAGCTTTTAATTGATGTATAATTGACATATAGAAACTACATATTTTAAAAAATCTGTAATTTGACACAAGCACTTTACCATATAGCCATCATTTAAATAAGCCCTTTAATAATAATAATAATAAATAATAATTTAATAATAAATAATGAAAAAGCTTCCTGACGCATCTTGGAAATTTTTCTTGGTTGTGCACATTCTTTTCTTATTTTCCCAGGTAGCTTTGCTTCTCTTGTTACTGATTACTGTTCATGCTCTACAAGTTCGTATGAATGCTTTTAAATAGTTTATATTCTTTAGTAGGGGGAAACCTTTTTGACTCAATAAAATTGTTTTTAGATACACACACACACACACACACACACACACACACACACACACACTCCCCCCCCCACACCCCTTTATTTCCCTTTTTCTGTTTTTATTAAACCATCAATTAGCAAACATTTGGGTTGTTTATGAATTGGGGCAGGTATTAAAATATGGTATGAGTTTATCAAGTAACTTTTTGTATAATATTTTATGAAAGAATTTGCATTCTGAAGTAAGATAATTGTACATAGAAGGAAACTGAAAAATATATGTTTTAAAATTTATTTACTTGTAGCTGAGAGATAAAATGCAATGTATTTTGATTGATTCCCACCTTCCCAAGGTTTTTGCATCTATTCTATTCCTATACATACCTGTTATTGTATGTTTACTTGTATACTTGTGTTAAATACTTAGAGTGGTGCAATTTTGTGGTCTTTACTACTCTGTGGTAGGTAGCTTCAAGTAAGTGACTGTTGTCCTTGAAGTCATCAGTCTCTTGCCTCCTCCTGAACGGTCAAAGTATGTTCATGCCCATCACACCAGGTCTCTTGGTTTGGGGTTTAGACAAGCTCTGTGAATACTTCCTCTATTCTTTACTGCTGATGTTTGGCCCAACAGGTCACATTTGAAGAACTATTTGCATAGTGACCCTTACTTTTCACTTTTATTGGCCACTCAGTTTCATCCATATTGACTGTTTAAATGTAGAAACGGATATAGGTCACTGAAGTATAGAGTCTGGGGAACGAACCCCTATCTCGTGGATACAATATGGAGTGTTGTTTCTTATTTTTTTTCCCCTTAGATAGCAGCTTTTTTGAACCTGCTTTCAACATTCATATTCAGTTTCAATCTCCTTCAGATAAATTTCTTGATTTTTTTTTTTTTGAGTTTATCCAAAGGTTCTTGAAACCCATAGATGGGCTTGTGAATGTTGCTGTCTGTCCACCTTGGTAGTGACAGAATGGCCCTTCTTTTTCTTGTCATTCTTGGAGAGAACCAACTGCTTTGTGTTGAAGGTGACATGACAGGTCTTGCTCTCTCTCTCTCTGTTTTCCCAAGAAAATAAATCCCTTGACTATTTATGGTTTTTTTTTTGTTTTGGTGTTCATGACTGGAGTTGTTCATTCAATGCTGGTCATTTTACATTTTGTCAGTAATATACTAAGCCTTTCCCATAATGGGTTTAAGCTCTGTAGTTGACCAACAACTCCACCTCCTTTTTGTAGTACCAAGAATGCAGTAACTTAGGCTTTACATACTCAGAAGCACAAATAGAAATGTGAAAATAGAAATTATTAAAGTTTACTTTAAATTCTTTCCTCACTCAGTAAAAGTACTATTTTTTCTTAGAAGGTAGTAACAAACAAAAATTACTAAAGATTCTAAAGTTATGCAGACAATCAGCTATTAACAGTTCTCCTATTCTTCCTTTGAAATTTGTACTTGCTAATAAATTCTAGATTTATGGTTAATGTAGAAGCCTTTACCAATTTTAATCCAGTTATTGTTATCTGTTTTGTTTTTCAAGACAGGGTTTCTCTGTGTCACCTGTAAATATCTGTGCAGACCAGCTTGGCCTTGAACTTCAATGTCTGCCTTCCTCTTGAATGCTGGAATTTAAGGCATGTGCCACTATTACCTGGCAGTTGTTGTAATCTTAAAAATAAAAACCAAATTGAACAATTAACTAAAAAATATTAATATAATTTAACAAATGACTTTTCTTTGACGCCAGCTTGCGAAGCCTGGCAGAGGTGTGCCTTCTGATCCAGTTCTTTAACTAAATAATTTGATTTAGAGAATACACAAATTTTTCATATAATAAAGAATATTGATAATATGAAGCTTTTGCTTATTAGCTTGAATTAATTATACTGCAAAAGGCCAGTTGGTAGTCTTTGAATACTAGACTTAATTTCTTTATCTCTGCTATTACTTTGATATAGTTTAGATCAATGCTGTCCAGTAGAAACACAACACACAAGATGTTTGCATGATCTAAAACTGTATTTCATTCAACCCAGTGGCAGGCACTGTAAAGCTGAGAGCTTTACTTTCTTTCCAATTATTCATGTTTGATTTCTGTTTTTAAAAACCTACAATGCACACCCAATTGAAATTTGTGCCAGCCACATTTCAAGTATTGAATAGCCACATGTGTATGGGAGCTGCCGCGTCAGAACAGTTTCAGACTCTGGTGATTTCCCAAGCACAACAGGTTTTTCCACCATTGGAGGCCAATAATGGACACACTGAACACTTAACTGCTATAGATGATGGGCCAGGGTTCCCATTCAGTGTTATGTTTTATTCTGTCAACTGTGACAGTCTGCTGTTCCCAGAAACAAATCAAGATGAATGACATACACCAAACATTTTTAATTAGTCTCAGTCTGACTGGAGGCCTTCTGAAGATGCAGGTGTCAGTGGTGGACTTTGGGTCCCTTGCAGTTATGGTGAGCTCTGTCACGGGGGCGCTTAGCCTTATGAGCTGCACTAATTCTTTTCAAGCATCAGAATCTGTGTTCATCACACAGAACCTCATCAGGAGCAAGCTAGACCAAGTGTGATGGGCCTGGGAGAATTGTCTGTGGTGTTACACACTCTGTAAAAGCTGTGCCTCACAGATTCAGACTATTAGGTAATGAAACCTGTGACAAATAGCATTTCAAGCCACTCTTTCCTCAGTTCCGCACTGTTGTTGCCGTGTTGTGTGCAGCTCACCTGCTGTAAGCAGTGTGTGCAGCACAGGAGCTTGATGTGCAGATCACAACACACACTCAGTGCTGCATATTCTGTGCTGTCGAGAGGCCTGGTCTTAATGCCACAATTAAATAAAAAATCTCCTTTCTTACACCTTTGACAGCACCCAGGATTAATGTAAATACATGCAGGCACAGTAGTTAGTCTGCACAGTGGCATCCCTGACATCAGAAATTGTACTTTATTTTAATTTTGATTATTAATGTCCACCCTTTAGTATTTTTCCCCTCTCTTCCCTCACTGTTTCCTCCAGGGTCTTCCTTTTGTAGATAAGTGTTTCTGCTGCCTCAGCTTCTACTGCAGAAATCACATGATGCCTACCAGCTTTAATGTTTCTTGGAAAAAGTTCCAGTTCTTAGGGTTTGGTGGGTTTTTTGTTTGTTTGTTTGTTTGTTTGTTTGTTTTGTTTTTGGTTTGGTTGAGCTATCTTCTGTGATTTTCCTGCAGCCACATTGTTCCATTGTCCTAGTAAAGAAAGGCCTTACTGTTTTCCTTGCTTTATTGTGTCTGGCATTTTCCTGTGTGAGGGATGGATGGATGCTATGGAGGCAGCACTGGAATTGAAGGCACAGGGTTGCTAGGGTGGTAAATGTGCTGAACCCCACCCCACAGAGCTGGAGAGGGAGTGGTGGCCTGTGGGAGGGACGCAATGAGCTGCCTTTGGGCCTGGGCCTGCTCTGGAACTCCTTTCTAGTGCTTTTCACAGCTTTGGCGGCTGCATTCTATCCAGTGTTCTAGAGAACTCCACTGAATCCTATTAGGTAGTAGCCAGAATGGGGAGATGTGAGCAGTGGAGTGTGGACAGAAGGGCTTATCACCTGGAGAAGATGCTTTATGTAACTGCTCAGGTGTGGGTACTTGGGAGGTGGAGTCTGTAGGCTGCCTTAGTAGTTCCAGTTCCTTCTCTGCCTGGATGAGCCCTGTTCTATGTTCTCTTGGGGGTCCAATTTTGGAGAAAACCACACCACATGGAGTATTTGACCTTCACTACTTGCCTTACAGCCTTTCTGAAATGCAAAGGTGAATTCATAATTTATTTTCTTTCCTTTTTGATGGAAACAGAATATTTAATTGTCAATTTACCTTTGATTATAACTTTGGTTGCCTCCAGCCTATTTGCAACTGTTTATAATCCTGACCTAATGTACTGAAGTGTGTTCACACTTTTGTTGCACTCAGAATTGGTGTAGGGTTTTGTTTTGTTCAGGGGCAGGTACTGCAGTGTGTAGCTCTTGGTGGTAAATGTATAGGTCACCAAGCTTCACGGGTTCTGGGATTGCAGGCCTGTGGGATGGTTTTGGATTTTAAGCAAATGCTCCCATACTTGTAATAATGTCTTTTAACACTGTGTGCTTGTTACTTTCTTGATAGATAAAATCCTTTTACTGCATATTTTGACTAGCTGATTAAATTAATCACTTTTATTGGTTTTATCAATTTCTTCTTCAGTTTTCTTTCCTTTACTAAATGTATATGTCTGGCTTTAACTTAGCAATCAGATTGGCCCAGTGTTTTGTTAGTGTAAAAATACTCAACCCTATGTAATTGCCTACCACCCTACCCTACTCCCTTTGGACCTTTACAGTAACATGAGCAAGCATCCGGTTTACTAACGCCCGGGATGTGATACTTTAGCATTCTTTTTTCTACAGCCTTCTGTGCCATTTCAGATGTGCATTCTAAACCACTTAGCTGTAGAAGTGAAAATGTTGGCTATTTTGGCTTGATTAAATTAAATTATAAACCTTATTATATTTTCATTGGCAAAAATACATGTTTTAGCTAACATGGTGACAGCGTGCTTGCATAAGGCAGGATAATCACTGGTTCAAGGCCAGTGTGGGTTACATGTTAAGGAAGAATTCATATCTTTCTGTAAATCCCAAGTTCACAGCACTTGCAGATTTTTTATTTTGCTTTTAAATCTTTGTTTTCCTCCTAAAAAAAAAGTCCAAATTTTCTGAAAGAAACTCTTTTTGCACTATCACAGACATTATACTCTACAGACAGTTTTTTCAAGGGGAATTAGTGGGTAAATGCACTTGCACTGCTACCATGGTGACATGTGTTCAATCCCCAGAGCCCACATGACAATGCGAGGGCAGGATCTCTTCCACAGTGTAGCCCTCTGCGCTTCCACTCCCTCCCTCCCTCCTCTCTGTGTGTCTGTATTCTTTGTGTCTCACATACAAACACATGCCATTTAATCATTTATTTCTACTTATTTTTAAATTTAATTTTTATTTTTTTTGTTTGAGAACTTTGGAATCTTTACTTTTTTGGTAATTCTTATGATTAATTTTTAGAACCTGACAGTAGCTCTGTACTGACTAATTAGTTTTGGCTGAAAGATTTTGGTCACCGAGTTGGTAGTAAGGCCCATTTACAGGACTGGAGAAGTGTTTTTGTTGTTTTATTTCTAATATTTTACCCATGGTCATTTAGTCCTTTGTTTTTTACTTAGTAACAGCTAGATAACTTTGTGTCTTGCTATAAATATTATATTCTTTGTTGTTAGTTTCATTATCTTAGTAAATTTACTGTGTAATGTGTCCTCTCCCCCCCCCCCAACTTTATTTTTGCCCTGTTCTATCAACCCTGTCATATTTTACCATCCTCACTCACTACTTATGCACCGCTGAGTGTGCTGGATATATAGGATTTATAGGGATCTGGAACAGTGTTTCTCTGTGTAGTCGTGGCTTTCCTGGAACCTGCTCTGGAGACCAAGCTGGCCTCACACTCACAGAGATCTGCCTGGTCTGTGCCTCCCAAGTGCTGAGTTCAAAGATGTGTGCTACCACTCCCCGGCAAGATGATGCATGGCATTTCAGCATAAAGCCAGTATCAATTTAGCTGTCATGGTGTTTTGTTAATTGCTGGGGATTGAATCTGGGGGATTTACACATGCCAGGCAAGCGCTCTGCCACTACAATGCACATCCTTATTGCTGTCACAGTTTTCAATTGGGAGGTTTATTCTCTGAGCCATTTGAAAGATGAGGAACTTATGATACTTAAACATTCTCTGTAGTTTTTAGTTATAATCTATCTATCTGTTTAACATTTGATAAGGCTCATTGTGTGTGACCTCACCGAGGTAAGGAGGTGTTCCTTTTAGGAGGCTCTAATCTAGAAGAGGCACTTCCCACTGGAACAGAGCAAGGGCAGTCCTCTAATCTTTGCTGTATGCTATTACTTAGATCTGAGTTTCTGTCCCTGTTTGTCTCTGCTTATATATTATACATTTCTTTAAAATGTTACTTGATAATTATTTTAAATAACAAGTTGGAAGCCTCATGCAGACCAATCAGCCTGGATTCAGCTGTTAACATTTTTGAGAAAAAAAAATGTCCTGTGCTCTCTCTGATTATCTGATTCTGTCTAAACCTTTCTTTTATCATTTGATCGATTTAACTACATCCTGTCCTTTTCAGTTTTTGTCAATTAAGTGACCTACATAATGCCCTGTCATCTTCAGATAGTTCAGTATATAAGAATATAAGAATATTCTTACTGGGGATGTTGTCTCCCAAATGAATATTTTTCCACAAACAGTATTTCTGTGACAGTTGTTTATCTTCTTTACCCTCTAATTTACTTCTGCTGCATGAATTAATGTCTCCTAAAGTACCCTCCTTTCCAAGTAGATATATATATATATATATATATATATATATATATATGACTTTAACATTCTTGCCAAAAGTCAAAACTTTACCAAATGTCTACTGAGAGAATTGTCATTACTTTCTTCTTAGAACTTGTTCCTTGGTTCTCCTAATCTCTTGTAAGTAGCTAACATTGTTTTCCAGGTTTATCCTTCATTTTTGTTTTATTACTTCCCCTTTTACACTAAAAACACATTATAGACATTATGGCCAGTGGCTTGTGCTTGATAGTTAAGAGGTTTCCAGTGTTTCAGAGTTGCAGATGCTCCAGAAGTATGCAACTGCGTGCACATGTAGATGTTTGAGTTGGGTGGAGAACTTGCACATAAATGTTTAGAGATAGAATTACTACCTGTGGACGATGTGTGTGTGTATAGTTTTGATTGGTGCATTTTGCAGTGCCAAAACTGAGAGAGCTTCTGTGGCTTCTGTGCCAGGAGGGTCCGTCTTCTTGTGCTGTTGCATGTTTGCCTCACACGGTAGAAGACGAAATCTCCATGTACTTTCAGTCTTCCTCTCTCTTATGGGTAAACACGATCATTTGTTTAATTATTTGTTCATTTTTACGACTCAGTTTTTACCTCTGTATTTGGCACTTTTGAGATTTCTTAGAGAAATACAGGCTGTTATGATACATTATCTGATGTATATGTTTTTATTAATTTGTCAGTTACTCACTTGTAGTAGTTCCTGTGGCCATGCAGGAGACTGACTTGGAGACTCTCACTGGTGCAGTCCTGGCTGTTTAGGTTCCTCAGCTCACATGGAGTAATACAGCAGCGGCATTTTGCCATGTCCACTGGGAGATAAGGAGCCATGTTTTCCAGAAGTTACTCCCTGGTCTCTCCCCTCCCCTGTGATTAAATGCTTTGAGAATGCCATACAATTCATTTCATAGTTCCTTTACTTCTCCCATTCCTTCCAGGTCCCCTCCACTTCCCTACACGTCCAACTTTGTGTCCTCTTCTTTGAGGCAGTAGAGCCTAACTGTGCTGTTCATAAGCTCCTGCGTATGTGGCCTTTCAGTGGCTCGTGGTCCGCTCCAGTGCCCATCATACTCGACTTTCCGTTTCTTAGCTTTAAGTGTGTGTGTTACTTCAGTCATCTGAATCTGGTGACTAAAATAGAGTCTGGCCTCTTTCTGATTTTTATTCTGGGTCTAGCGTGCAGAAGTGTGCTCTGTTCTTTAACCTTAGCCGTGGCCTAGTTTTTTCGTTCTAGTCCAGGTTATCTTTTTCCCAACAAGCTTTATGTTTATTACACCACTCAGAGTGGTAAAAGGTTTTAAGAGTCAGAGGCAGTAGACAGCTGCAAGGTAACTGTTTTCCACATACAGCAGAATATGAACTAGCAGCAGTTGTTACAGCGTGGATAAGATATGCACAAAGTTAAGCCAGACAAAAAGCCCAACGAGTAGAGGAGCTCCAGACACGCAGTCCCTCCCACCCCAGCTGAGGGGCTATTGGCAATTGCTGACTTCAGGGAGAGGGGAATCAGTTCTCTTTAGGAGTGAGTGTCTGCCCTGGTACACTGACTGTTTCCTTGTTCTAGATTATAGAACAAAATTTCCTTGAAATTTTGCTTGTTTTTGTGGTTTCTTTCTTAAAATGCTTCTTTTCCTGAATATCTTCAATCTCTATTTAAAACTTTCTCAAGGGTTCAGTGCAGTTTTATGAGATGAACCACCATTCAAGACAAATTGACTTTTCAAAAGTAAATTGATATGACGAGTAATGAATAATCCACAAATGTTCATTTCCAAAAGATTTACATCAGAACTGCAATTACAAATATAGAATGAACTTTTTGTTTCTATTTTTCTTGGTCTAGAATTGCAGAATCTGTATAGAATGTGGCACACGATCTAGTGCTCAGTGGCACCACAACTGTCTGATATGCGACACTTGTTATCAGCAGCAAGATAATTTATGTCCTTTTTGTGGGAAGTGCTACCATCCAGAATTGCAGAAAGACATGCTCCACTGTAATATGTGTAAGAGGTGAGACGTCATAGCTGCTCCATTTCACTGCTTTATGGATTCTTTGTTTCTTGTCAACATTTGCTCTGCTGTGGTGTTAAGCGTCTAGCCCTTTTGTCATTCACACAGACCCTTTTCAAGAGCGTTGTAGGTGGAGCTGATTGGATTGTACCTTTTTTGTGGGGGGCGGTGGGGGAGCCAGAGATTCACTGTGGCCTAGATCTTGCTGTGTAGACCAAGCTGGCCTCAGACTCTCAGAGTTCTTCCATCGTCTGCATCTCAAGTGTTGGGATTAAAGGCATGCTTTACAACACTCAGAAAATAATAATAATTAATAATAATAGTAATAATAATAATAAATAGACAGAAGATAAGAAAGGGAAGATCAGAAATGAGCACTGGGAGAAAAATCCAAGAGAAGGTATTTTAAAAATAAGGAAGGAAAAATATGTCAATGTTACTATAATTATGTCCATACATGTCATCTTCTTTTTGAAACTTTTTGGCTGTTTCTAATCCATATAACCATCTTTTTCTTATCTTTAATCTCATCTTAACCATTCTCTTTTTTTAAGCAATTAACTTCACCCCTCCCCAGGTAGTAATTTGGCTTTAAATTAGAGGCTTTTATTTAAATATACTTATCACTGCAGATGGGTTCACTTAGAATGTGACAAACCAACTGATCAGGAATTGGATTCTCAGCTCAAAGAAGAATACATCTGCATGTACTGTAAACACTTAGGAGCTGAGATAGATCCCTTACATCCAGGGAATGAAGTGGAGATGCCTGAATTTCTACCCACAGGTAAAAATTGTGTGCCCGTGCGTGCGTGCGTGCGTGTGTTTAAAGCAGTATGTTTATTATTACATTTTACTTCCTTTTATGACAAAAGTTTTGTATCAAACCTCATTGTATTTTTAATTTCACAAAACTCTCCTTCCTCTTTTGTTTTTTGTATTTGAAACAGTCTCACTGTGTGGTCCATGTTAATCTTGACCTCATTAACCTCCAGTGTTAGCATTCACATGTTTGGATCATAAATGGGTACTACCACAGCTTCAGGTGTAATCACCACACTGAAAACCTGTGAAGCTTGTTTTAAATATTCACAAACTCAAACTTGTAATGCTTTATAATGTCACATTTTTAAAACATAAAAATGCTTCTGATTAACAAGGTAAAATCTGAAGAAAAACTGTGCATTGCTGGTGATAATTTGCCATTAAAGTAAGAGCACAGTTTTTGGTTTCAAAAGCAAAAAACCTACTCTGAGGTGAAAAGAATTGATCATTTTCTGCTCAGATGATTCCAGTGGAATGGAAATTGAAGGCACTGAAGATGAAGTGGTGTTTCTGGAGCAGACAGTTAATGAAGATGTCAGTGGTCACCAGTCCCCTCCTGGAATTGTTCCAGATGGTAAGACTATAGAACGTTGAAGAAAGTAGGTAGCATGTAAACTTCTTGGAAATTGTTTAAAGACGGGCCTTTAAGGCCTGGCAGTGTGGCTCAGTAGTAGAAAGGGCACTCAGGAAAAATCATCTTTGGCATAACTATATTTATAGTTCAGGTGTAATCTAGTCTTGTTGATAAATATGTACTTTGTTTGGGGACCAAGTAATTGTCATTAAAAAGCAGTCCATTGTATTCTTATAATTGTGAACTAAATTTATTGCAGATTATGAGATATTTCTTGCAGAGATAATGGAAATTTTATCATATCAAGTTACCTCCATATTGCTATTGAGATGTTCCAATAAGTTTTTGCAGTATTGATAATAGCTTTACTGAACTTGCATAATTAGGAAAATTTCATATTCATGGAAATTGCTACGAGCTGTTCTAAACTTTTCTTTTTGTGGATGAAGCTTTATGTTAAGTTACATACTCTGAATGAATACATAGAGTTTTTCAAGATTTTAAATGTCCACATTTCATAATTCATTAAAATTAATGCTTTATACAGAGTTAGCTGGAGAAAATAAGTTATATTAGATCTGTAGTGCATAAACAAAGACCCCAATTGCATCTTTGTGTACAGTGACTAATATAATAACAACTTGTTTTGTGCTCATTTTGGAAAATGACATTTTATGGTAAAGCTCATATTCATTTACTATATAGACAGCAGCATTAGAGAGATGTTGACTTCTTACTTAAATGTTCCATACTATGTTATTTGTTGCTAGCAGTTCAAGTTTACACTGAAGAGCCCCAGAAAAGTGATCCACTAGAAAGCCCTGACACAGTTGGTCTCATTACTTCTGGTAAGATATATGTTCAAATTGTCTCATGTAATTGGATTACAAGTTGCCAAGTAATTTTTTTCAACTAGAATGACAGTGAACACCTTGTGGATTTGGACTTATGGTGGTTGCACACGGTTACTGTAACAGATCTGTTACTTGACGTTTTTCTTTTATGCTCCTTCATAGCCTTTCATCATAGCAGGAATGAAAAGTGAGGGTTCGTGTTAGTATCAGACCATATATTTTAATCATTGATTTCAAAATAATAAATGAAGAATTTAGTGTCTTCATTGATACAGCTTCAATGGCACTTTAAATAAATGTCTGTTTAAAAGTTCTATGTGGTAGAGACACTTGAGCCTCATGCCAATTGAGACTTCTAACATTTCTGCTGTGTAAGACCAGGCTAAAGTTTGTTCATGTTTATTTGTGTTTTGAGACAGGGTTTACTCTGTAGCCTCGGCTGCTCTAGAGCTTACTATGTAGGCCACATTGGCCTTGAACTCTTAAGAGATTTGTTTGTTTTTGTCTCCCAAGTGCAAGATTAAAGACACGTGACACCACAATCAGCTTTAGTGAATCAGCATTCTGATTTAAAGTTTACCACTCACACATACTTTAGTGTTTGACATATCAATAGAATAGTCAAGACTAGTTTTTAAGATAGTGGTTGTGAGGATAAACAAGGATTATGATCCAGGATGTGTCTTGTATAGGTTAGCATATGTGGGTAATAATCAAAGGAATCATCAGTGTGGCTAGAAAACCTATCAGAAGCCAGATGCAGTGTCACCACTGTGTCTGCATTGTATCTTTATGTTCTAAAGTAGTTTCCCTTCTAAAAGTCTGCACTTAGTATCTATCACTGATTTTTCTTTTTAACTAGCTATAAAAAGTTTAACGTTACACACATAATTTTTAGTCTGTAGCTACTTAAATTATAAATGTGTTATAAGG
This sequence comes from Rattus rattus, assembly GCF_011064425.1. Lineage (NCBI taxonomy): Eukaryota > Metazoa > Chordata > Mammalia > Rodentia > Muridae > Rattus > Rattus rattus. Next base: position 154,563,976 of record NC_046159.1, on the reverse strand, counting down.
GTATCATAGAAATATACTAGCAGTCGAATCTCTTGTTTTTGTTTTGTTTTTAACGAGACATTACTTACTTTAAGACTTACTTACTAAGTCATGTTTTTAAAAGGCCAACAATTTATTTTAAATCACAAATCATTTGGAATTTTTGCTTTAATTACTTCAACAATTTTGTTTCTTGAGTACCTTCAAAGTTAATAGTTAATCCTGTTTATGGTTAGACATTTTACAGTTTGCGTGTGAGTTAATGTCAACCTTTTCTAAATTTTGTAGAATCATCTGACAATAAAACGAATCCTGATTTGGCAAATGAGATTTCTCATGAAGTTGATACTGAAAAAACGGAAATGCTTTATAAAGAGGGGCTTGTTTGTGAGGAAGATCAAAGTGAGGACAGAATGGAAGTGACAGAAAACATTGAAGTCCTTCCACACCAAACCATTGTGCCGCAAGAGGAACTGCTGCCCTCCGAGGGCTCTGAGGTGGCACCCGAGGAGCCAAGCCCTTCAGGGTCAGCTGTGGAGCCTGCTGCACCAGAAGCCTTAGTGTCCCCACACAGTGAAAGTCCCTTATCTCGTAAGGGACCGTTGGTGATAGAAAGAGTACAAGAAGAAATGGAACAGAAGGAAAATTCTGAATTCCCCACTGGGTGTGAGGATTTTGAAATGACTCTTGCTGTTGACGGTTGTGTCAAAGATAGTTCATGCCAAGGAGACAGATCAGCTGAGTTACCAGCTGAGGAAGAGTCACCATTCTCATCAGGAACTGACCTGAACAAGGCGGACGTGTCTTCCTCCTCCACACTTCGTTCCGACTTGCCTTCATGCGACATGCTGCACGGTTACCCTTCAGCTTTCACCTCTGCTGCTGGAAGCATCATGCCAACAACATACATCTCTGTCACTCCAAAAATTGGCATGGGCAAACCAGCTATTACCAAAAGAAAATTTTCTCCCGGTAGACCCCGGTCCAAACAGGTAGGGTGATGTTAACGATGACAGAAAAGATGCTGTAACGTCATTTAAAATGGGAAGGATAGATTTAGCTTTTGTTGAGAAGGCAGCTTTTCATCCATAGAACTCAGGTTTAATGAATGATTCTGTTTTGGGAAGTTATTTTTTAAAAAAATTGCTCTTAACTGAGAATATAATTTATTAAACTCCAGGATATAAAATTATGATCTATTCGATTATAGTATCTATAGAAAACACTTTTAAAGATGTTTTTAGTTCCAAAGTAATCTTAGAATTTTCAAAACACAATGTAAGATTATGTATATAGTAATAACAATTTATTTCCCTGTAATATTATTTATTGTTCATATATATATTATATTAACTGCACAAAATGGAAATTTTATGTTGAACAGTTTCTCATTTTGATGTGTGTTTCTGTATATAAATGCTGTCTTTTTTGTAAAATTACTTTCAAGATAGGATTTATTTTAGTATTTTTTTGATGAAACAGTCGTAAAATGTGCTGCTATTCTACAACATGTAAGGGGCACACCTCTTGCATGTGTTGGGTGGGCACTCTGACCTGAAAATGCACACTGTGTGCCTCCAGAGGTCTCCCCATGAGACTCAGGCCCCCTGTGGATTGGCCATCCTACTCTGATCCTTGCCAGTGCTGGGATTCTAAGCTACTTCTCTTTGTTTGTCTTTGTCATTGTTCTTAAGTAACATAGATTCTATATTTTAGGTGTGAATTACAGTTTTTTCTAAGTAGATTAAAATGAGACTTGGGGACTGGAGAGAGATGGCTCAGTGGTTAAGAACACTGTCTGGGGTTGGGGATTTAGCTCAGTGGTAGAGCGCTTGCCTAGGAAACATAAGGCCCTGGGTTGGTCCCCAGCTCGAAAAAAAAAACCAACCAAAAAAAAAAAAAAAAAAAAAACACTGTCTGTTCTTCCCGAGGTCCTGAGTTCAAATCCCAGCAACCACAGCTCACAAGCATCTATAATGAGATCAGATGCCCTCTTCTGTTGTGTCTGAAGACAGCTACAGTGTACTTAAATATAATAAATAAATCTTGAAAATAAAGTGAGACTAAATACTAAAATTAAGCTTATAATGCTCAGAATTTTATATTATTCTACACAATGGCTGCTTTCTGATGTCAAACAGTAGGGATGAGTTTAGTTTGTAGTATTTGCTTGCAATTTTAAGTCTTATGATTTAAATTGCTTCCAGTAATTATTTAACTTTTCAATAGTGGTACTATATTAATATTAAACAATTAACTTCAGAGCTGTAAAGACACTATAAAAAAAAACCTGTTTTAGTAGACTGATATGTCTCCTGAATAAATCCTATGTATTTTTTATTCTCTAAAGTTAAATTACACCAAAGGCAAAGGGACTAGCTCTTTGGGAAAGACATTTTCATTGAACTATAGTACTTCAAACAGTAGTGTGTGTCTTTCTCTGTTGTGTATTTTAGGGCAGCGGGTGCCAGTGATCAAACTCAGGGCACCGTGCTCGGTGCATCACCGTGTGTGTGTGTGTGTGTGTGTGTGTGTGTGTGTGTGTGTGTGTGTGTGTGTCTGTCTGTCTGTCTGTCTGTCTGTCTGACTGACTGTCTGTCTGACTGACTGTCTGTCTGTCTCCCTTAAATGTGTTTTTTGACATTTGGCTTCTGCTATTCCATGAGGCTTTTTTTTTTTTGTGTTCACAAACCACTTCCTTCCCCTCCCATCTTCTTGTTGTTTGTAAACGTTTGCTGTATTACTTACATAAAGTTACTTATGTAGTTCTCTATCTCAACAAAAGTTAGAGAAAGAAATTTTAACTTCCCATTCACTTTTGGTTCCTATGGTTTTGCATCCTATTAAGCTACTGCATTATAAATGTTTTGGGATGAAGTCTTGCCCATGTTGACCTGTAACTCCTTATATTCCAACGTTAACCTCAAGATTGATGGGACTACAGGTGTGAATCTCTACCCTAGGCTAAGTAAAACAGCCTCCAAGGCTCAACTTTAACCTTAGACTTGGAAGTGAAGTCCTGCATTAGAGTGGAGGCTTCGCTTTCTTTTCCTCTGCTGCTTCGTTTGTTTGCTTGTTTTGTAATGTGTTGTGCAGAAACTTGGGGAAAGCCTTTTTAAAAGCGGTGGGAAGTAGGATGGAAAAAGGTTTTAATTGGTCAAATCCCCATTTTGTTTTCCTTTCAGCCTCTTTTTCCTGTTTCACAGTCCATAGTTCTTTCTTGTCTGTTTTTTCTTTTCTTTTTTTAAAGTTGCTTTAAAACTTTAAAGTTTTTTTAAAGTTCAGAATCTTTCTATATAGCCATAGCTGCTCCTGAGCTTAAGATTGTCATCCTGTCCTGCCTCTGCTTCCTGAGTACTGGGGTTGCAGGCATGTACCACCACTTGTCTGTTCTAGTATAAATTCTGAAATAACAGGAATCTTAAAAAGTGTATGTGTTGTGTATATAAAGTGTATGTGTTGCATGTATAAAGTGCATGTGTTGTGTGTATAAAGTGTATATGTTGCGTGTATAAAGTATGTGTTGCGTGTATACATATAAAGACCTTTGTGGTGCTGAGCTGAAGGTGCATGCAGACTAGAATCACCAAACCTTTTGTTTCCTTGTTCTGGTTCTAAAGCTATTCCCTCAATCTTGACTAAATGAGCCATAAGTGTACTCAGAAACTATTGAATAGCAAAGTGGGGACTTTACTCTTAACAGTGCCTTCTTGATCACAATCAGGTCTACCTTCTTAATCTGAATTGAGCTTTATTGTCCTTTCTTTGAAGCAGGATCTCATACTGCTTGGTCTGGAGTGCACTTTGTAGATCAGGCTGGCCTCCAACTCATAGATCCTTCTGCATCTACCTTCCCAGTGTAGAATTCAAGGCTGTGCTACTGCCATGAAGTGACACCCTCTCTCGGTGTTCACTCCTTGAGACTCCTGACGACAGTACTGACTCACTGTATTTTTTTCTCTTCTTTTGCTTTCTTCCCTTCCCTTTCTGGAGGAAAGGAGATACTTTAAAGCCTAGCTTGGCCTCAAACTTGGAGTAATCTTGTCTTACTTTTTTAGCCTCCTAAAGCTGGGGTTAGATTTTTGACTTTAAATAGAAAGCTGGCTGTAACAGCCTCTCCACTTATCATTATTGTCCCCTTGTTTCTGTCCTGCAGCCCTGGGGCACCTACAGTATATACTTATGTTTCCATACTCTCTAACCAGTTCAGTCTCTGTTGCACAATAGTCATAGATTAGATTTCAAAGCAGCTTGGCTCTACATAGCTCTTCTCAACTTTCAGTTTTTTGATGTTTTATATTAGGACTCTTGTTCTTAATTCTAGTTGTAGATAGCTTACCATTGTATTGTGCATTAGCATCTTTTGGAGGTATGGAAATCCATGATTTGAGACAACTGGATGAGCTTAGTGTGTTTGAAAGTACAGTGCAATGTTTATTGATGAATTATTACATGCCCACAAGCACACAAAAATATAAGGAAGAGAAAAATAGTCCTTAGCAGTTGTTGACACAATAGAGAACAAAAATAGAGGAAACCCCATAACTTGTCCTTGTGCTTACAGTGCAGACCAGGTAACCGCAGTAGATGCCAATAGGCAGAGTTTAGTGCAGTGGGCAGCTAGCCTCTTCTGGTGCTTTATGTGCCTTCTTGTTCCTCAAAACTGGGACCTACAGGATGATGTACTGTTAATTTTGACAATTAACAACAGTATTTCAGTTTTAAGTTCTAAAAGATATATTAGGTATTTTTCCTTGCCAAAATATATACATGTAACCATGATTTTTCTTTTTGCCTTTTAAAATTGAATATAATCTTTATTCTTGTGCCCTATATTAATACACCTATTAAAATTCATTAGGCAACTATCAAGCTTTTATTATATAAATTCTTCATAGCAGCCAAGTAGTTTCCTTATTCCTTAATGACATCCAGATTTTCTTGCTTTCGAAAGCTCTTTAAGTTGTTCATCCATGTTATATGAAATGTAAATACTTTTTGAAACGGGATACAATTTTGGCATCAAAGCTAACCTAAATTATGATGAATAAAACATAATCACCAGAAAATTCTTATTTCTGAAAAAAATTTAACACTATTTTTATCTTAGAGTGTTACTTTTTATGGTAATTTGTAGTATATATTTCACATTAAAAGATCAAAAGGAACTTGAGGTGTGCGTTAAGGAACTATCCTTAGTGAAAGGCGGTGGGAGTAGTGAGGACTTGGCTGAGTCACAGCTTGCCTCTACTTCTCTACTACTAGATAGAATGACAGGGTGCAGAGCCTTTCAGTGATGCGGCTAGAGAAGCCAGTGAGGAAGACTGGCTCACTCATGGTGCTGGGGGAAGGCCTTCTGACAAGGACATACCCAAGGTCTTACCTGAAGGGTTAGAAGCAATCATCAGTTTTTAAAAGACTGGAAGGAGGGAGTAACTGTGTCAGTCGAGCCCAGAATGTTCATAGTACAGTATGTTAGAAGGGCACTAAGGAAGCCAGGGCAGGAAGAATGCACAGATGGGGAAAACAAATATGGTGTTGGCAGAAGGAAACAGCTAGGTTTGCCTTTTAAGTGAATTGAAGCACAATCAGAGGGTTCCTTATTAGGTGAGATTTATATTTCTTAGAATGACTCTAGCTGCTGAATGAAAGTCTTGAGACTCTAAAGGGGTGGAAGGAAGTAGAAATACCTGACTGTTAGAGCAGGTGGCATACAAGACAATGGCAGGCAGGACTTGGATGCTGGCAGTGGAAGTGCTGATGGGGGTGTAATGGCTAGAGACACATGAGATCAATTCTGAGTTAGGTGATGATTTGAGTGGGGGAAGGGTTGATAGAAAACAGACCAGAAGGGCAGAGACCAGAGGACTAGATGCCACTATAAAAAAGAGAAAGTTTAGCAAACAAACTAACTGTGGGAGAGATTTTAGATGTGTGTTAGTTACTTTTCTATTGTTTTGAGAAGACACATGACCAAGGCAATTTATAGAAGAAAGGCTTATAGTCTCAGTGGGTTAGAATCCCTGAACCTCATAGTTGGGAACATGAGAGCAGTCAGGCAGGCATGGCACTGAGGTAGTAGCTCACATCTTAATCCACAAGCTGAGTCAGAGAGAGCATACTGGGAATGGTGCAGATCTTTTGAAAATCCAAACCCCAGGGACACTCCTCCTCCAGTGGCACACCTCCTTCTCCAAGGTCATTTTTCGTAGTCCTTCCCAAGCACTTTAGCCAACTGGATACCATGTGCTCAGACATAAGTCTGTGGGCCTGCAGGAGCCATTCTCATGCAAACTTCCATAGAGGGTGGGTTTGTTTGTTTGTTTGTTTTTAATAAGGTGGATGTATTAAGGAGCTGGAAAAAAATTAAATACTTCCTTGGAGATGTTAGAAAGAATTAGAAGTAGAAACTGACTGTAGAACTGTTTCCAATATGACATTTCAAACTTTCACTCTAAGTACTGTTTAGGATTTGTGCTCAGCTCTTAGGAAGCTTTAGTAGTCAATGAGTACAGCTTGCATAGGAAATGGAGAGAGATAATCATGGAGGGAGGTGTGCTATCACCACCAGATTAGTAGAACTGTCTTGAGTAGAATGAAACTAGAGAATGAACTTTGGGTAACAGGTAGGTTACTGTGGCCCCTTGACTAATGCAGGGATGGAGGCACAGACACAGATGCCATGGGAAGGGCTGTAGTAGCAGCAGTGGTTGGCTGGGATGTGCTGAGAAGTTATTTCCTTGTTAACTGAGCTGGGTAAAGTGTGCTTAGTCAGGGAGGAGATGGCAACGTCAGACATGCAAGACAATAGAACAGCAAGTGGCTGGCGACCGGTGCCTGGCCTTGACACAAGTGGCTGCTTAGTTTGAGTTAGAAGTACCATTAGTTTTTCCTTTGTGTTTCTTATTTTTTATTCTCTCTCTAAACTTCATTAACTGTCTCTTCATTGCAAATTGGTGGTCATGCTCTTATTTTTGGTTATTTAAATTGCTGATTGCATTTTTGTTATTACTGGTATTTTTAATAGTTTGATAATATTCCAGAAACATGGTAAGTACAATATTCTTGTTTTAAGATTTTGTCATTTAATTGGTAAAAATAATCATACAAATACTTACATTGCCATATTTAAAAACAGGGTCTTTGTTTGACATTTCTCCTGTTGAAAACCGTTACCTTGGTGGAGTAGACATTGTTCTCGCTCTTCAGTAGCTTCATCAGATTAGCTGAGATTGCTCAGTTTGCTTACTTGGAAGTGAAATGCTTCTTTTTATTTTAACCAATGAGACACTGGTTCTTATATATCAGGTTCCGTAGTCATTTTAATTTGCAAATTTAGGACAATTTGCTTTAATAGATCTCTTAACTATTCAAATTAATTCCTTGGGTATACTTACTCTTAAGGTGTCATTCCCATCAATAAAAATCATCCGACGTGCACACACTCATCTGAGCATGTATTTAGTCTGCTGATTGAGTGTTTACACTAATGCATATAACACTCTCTAAGGTTGTCCCTTTCCCTGCTTTAGTGTAGACATACTTGTTAGATCAGTCCAATCCCTGAATGGTTTCTTCTAGTGTTAATTCCTAGACTGACTGACTTTTACGTTGATTTTTGTACTGTAATTATAGTTCATGAGTCATGCTATATAAACCTTGATTTTTATTTTACTTTACTGTATGATATTTGTATTTGAATATTCTATATAAATTAAACCTGCAAACCTTTGAGTTAAAGTCACTTTAGGTGATAAGTTTATCTTCCCAAACTTAAAGCAATTTGTCCTAATTTTCCATACGTTTGCATTTGCTTTTGCTGCTCTAAAGTTCCTTAGTTGCTGCTTTGGTCTTTTATGTTGCTGAGTTTTATACATCTATTTTCTCACCTGCCGTATCCTAGGGGGCTTGGAGTAACCATAATACAGTGAGCCCACCCTCCTGGTCCCCAGACATTGCAGAAGGCCGGGAAATTTTTAAACCCAGGCAGCTTTCTGGCAGTGCCATTTGGAGCATCAAAGTGGTAAATAAAATTGCATTTACATTCATGTATCATTTCTTTCTGGTTTGTTTTGTTCAATTGGATGTTAAGAATTAAACCTTTCTAGATTTAGCTTCCAGGGCCACTTTTTTAATCTCAAAAATTGCTTTATAACATTTTTCACTTTAAGACTTACAATGAAGAAGAAATTAAATTGTATTATTTAAAGATTAATGCCTCTCTGAATAACTTTCTTTTGTTGTTTTAAGTATTTCTTTGAAGGGGAATTCTTGTCACATAGAACAAGGTGTAATTCGAGACTTGCTGATTTTTGATATTATACATTGAATCAATTCCAGACAGAGGAACTGTACTCAGTGTCAGGAAGCTTCACCTCGTGTCACACCCGGGTCATTCCCATGATAAAGAGCTGATGATGCTCTCTCAGCTCTTGATGTTAAGTAGTGTGATATCATTTGAAGCAGAAAAAGTTCAAAAAATAACCATCTCAAAAGTCAAGATACTGTATTGACTAAAGAAGGTGATCTCCCCTATCCTTGCCATTTAACTGTTTCTAGAAGGAGCTGTTTAGGTTAGACAGTGAGATTCCGGAGACTTGGAGAGCACATTTCCTTAATTTCTATTAAAACTGCATGGGCACATCCATGCTTATCCAGATAACTGTAATCATCCAAGGCAATGTGGCATAATTTTAGTTAATTCATTTTAATTTGTTGATTAATTAGATTATGTAGCCTAGTCTGGACTTGAATTCCATTCAAATCCTTGTGCCTGAGACTCCCAAGTGCTGGGATTACAGCCATTTGTCACCATACCATATTTAAGAGGACAAACCATGATTTTTAAAAATGCTTTTGTAGCAAGTGCGGCCAATTTTCACTTGATTTTAGTTGTACCAATGGGTGTTAGGGAAATGAACTGGGAGATCAGTGTCATCCTACTTTTTAATTTAACTCTTCCTGCCATAAGCCACCCTTTCATTCCTATTGAAAACAGCTTGTCTGGTGCAGTCCTACCCTGTCTATCCTTTGTTCAGAGCCAAGGCCTCTCAAGGGGCCTAAAGAACAGGGTGAGAGTACAGACAGAGGCAGCTTGGAGCAGGAAAGGGTTTGTACTGAAGGGGACAGCACACGTCCCTTCCCTTTGTCCCTCTGATGTCTCAGTCTCCTAACGTAAACATAGTGCTTTGACCCTGAGCCTGTTCTGCTCGGTAGGAAATGGGTTCAGTTTAGGAAGTAGATGAAGGCCATCAGGCAAAAATGTGGCATACTTTTTCATCTAAGGAACAAAGAAAAAAAAATTTTCCCTGACTTCTTCTAAGTCAGTTTTTAAGATGCTTCTAAGGTGCAAGTTTTTTCCAGCCAGTAATACATAATTCTGAATGTGACCAAGGTTGGGTCAGGGTTCTAAAGTTGGTTGTTGCCGACAGCTTAAGACCTCAGGGAATTTAACATCTTTTCCTTAAGGACTTTTTCTCATGCTAGTGAAGATAGAGATAAGTTACTTCCGTTTCAGACATTATTTTTAAGGTTCATTATTTGCCTTTGTGCCCATTTTATTAAGATCTTTAAGATTTTAAATACTGTGTTAAAATGAGTTAATGTTCAATTCATATGAGATCTATTGAATAATAAAGGATACTGATTACATTTTCATGATATGAAGAACAGCACTTTACAGTAGCAAAAAGAAACTTTGCTGCCTTGTAATATTTTAGAATAGTGACTAAAAACCAAGGATGTGGGCCATGTGCTAGCTGAGTGACCTTGAAGCAGTCACTGACACTTTTTACCCTAAAGTGGAGACACCTATGGTTTGTTGAGGGGAAATATTGCTCAGGTCAGTGCACACTAATGCCTGGTAGCTGCTTCCCTCGTCTCCGAGAAGGTAGTTTTTCTTGATACCTACACCTACTTTGTACTGAAGAGAGTCTGTGTGTGTTAATGTCTGTATAAGGATAGTGACTCCAGACACCTAGAGTAGACATGAAGGGAGTCAGAAATAGTGCTGAGGCCTGCTTGGTAGGAAGCACTCAGCATCACAGAGGGAGCACTGATTGATTCTAAAGCTTTAAGTTGTTTTATTTTTATTTTTAAGTTATGGGTACAAATATAGAAGATAGAAATAGTCTGGTCTATTAGTATGTATCGTCTAATTCTATAAAAAGGTAAATATTTGTGTAACGTTTAATACAGTGTTTTATTTCACTGACATCTGGATTTAAAATTCTCCTGGGCTTTTATGAAATGTTAACTTCTCTGTTATGCTATGCAGGGCCGAGGGTCTGGATTTCCGGGGAAGCGGAGGCCTCGTGGTGCTGGGCTGTCAGGGCGAGGCGGCAGAGGCAGATCTAAACTAAAAAGTGGACTCGGAGCTGTTGTGTTACCTGGGGTGAGAGTCTGTTCTTCTTATTCCCATAGCAACCAGTGGTGATTGATGCTCTCATTTACAACAAGTTGTTTCCACCCTAAGATCCAGGGTAGTCTCGTCCCTTCACACTCCACTGTCTGTGCTGGATAAAGTTGCTTTACTTTGGAAGTCTGCCCAGGTCTTTGTCTTCCGATTTATTATCCTTCTTTTTTCCTTTCTTCTTTGACATCTTTTATGCCAACCCTTACAAGGATGAATTTTTAGTGTATTTTCCTTTTAATTAAAAATATACTGTTGTTGAATTCCTTTTTAAAAGCTGCATTTATTTCGTTTCACATATATATGAGTATTTTTCTGTTTGTATGTGCACCGCATGTGTGCCTGGCACCCTGGAAGTCAGAATGAAGACACCTCATGGAACTGCACTTGCTGTGAGCCATGTGACATGACTGCTGGGAACTGCAAGAGTAATGTGATACATACTCTTGTGTGCTGAGCCACCATGTGTTCAGCCCCCGCTTGTTTTTTATTTTATTAAATTTGCTTTATTATAAGACCTATAAAAAAACAAACTGAAAAATGTTGTAGATGAGTACAGATTTCAGCCATGGCCAAGATTTTATGACTATTTTGGATTGAGAAGTACTGGTCGACGAGGTTTCCTTTAAATGTGCATTGAAAGATGAATGTGATTTGGCTGTGCTTTTGCAGTATAAACCCAACGTTCAGGAGGCAGAGGCAGAGGCAGACAGATTCTGAGTTGGCCTCATCTACACAGAGAGTTCCAGCACAGCCAAAGCTGGAGAGAGCAGAGAAACAGCAAGAGAAGAAAAAAATTTTTTATAAATATTGACAAATATTTTATTAGAACCTTTATTATTTAACTGAAATTCTGGTTTTTTTTTTTTTTTTGTTTTGTTTCTAAAATGCAATGTTAAGTTCAAAAAGCACAAAAATCACCCAATTTTACTACTAACCAGAAGCAAGAAAACTGGGATTCTGGTCCTTTGTGTTTTATATGAAGTAAATTGAAAACTGATTTATTTCTGGGCATTGTGGCTCATACCTTTAATGATAGTACCTGAGAGACCTCAAGCATGTGAATTTCTTTCTGGTCTATTAGATTTTTTTCAAAGTGAGGTCCAGGATAGCAGGGACTACAGAGTAGGATCCTGTCTCAAAACAGTCAGACTCAGAATAGACTTATCGAGACAAAATTGGTATAGGTACAGAGATTTGTTACATATTCATGCACACTTTAATAAGCCCTCGAAACCACATTACAATTAAGGTAGTGAAGAAATTCAGTTCTTCCAGCCTTCCCAGGATTCTCTGAAGTCCTTTGGTTCCCAGCTTCTCTTCTAGCCCTTCTCTTCAAGCATGTCTGCTCTGAGTTTCTTGTGGAACATGCCTATAATCTTAACACTTGGGACTGATACAAGTTGATACCAGTTCATAGTTTAAATGCTTCGGAGGTCATGCCTCAAGGTTAAATACTAGGTTGGTTAATGGTTTCCCCTGTAGCTGTAGTCATCAGGAGTTGTTACGACTTTAAATTGCTGTTAATTGTGCCAAGACCTGACATCACATTACTACTGTTGCTTAAGTCTCATTTAAATCGAAAATGTTACCCTTATATATTAGTAGCTAATTTTAGCCATTTGTCAATAAAATTATTTTATTATTTATGTTCTGACCTTGACTATAACATGTTCAGTGTTCTAGTTTTTATAAGGGAAGAGGATCATATTTTAGAGTTTTTGTATTGGGCTCCAGGTTCCCTCTTACTGCATCTAAGTCAGAGCTTTTGTGTGGTCCCGGTGTCAGCTGATGCCTAGTTGGTTTGGTGAAACATACATAATCAAGGTCAGAAATGACCACTCCTGATTGGTAATTATTCTGCTAACACTGACATTTCGATAAACTAATGATAATAATATTCTAAAGTAGTGCCATTTAATAGCAGTGAGTAGGAACCACATATGCAATTTAAAACTCTGACTACATTTAAAAAGTTATAGTGAACTAAGAAAGTTAATTTTAATGTGCCTTATGACTCCTATATTTGAATCATTACCATTTCCCCATGTAATACATACAAGTTTGATAACCAGCTATTTTTATGTTCTTCTGAGTCTGGTACTGAGTCTTTGATGACTTCTATGTGTATCATAGTATATCCTGGTTTCAACTGATCACATTGCTGTTCTCAAGTGGCACTAAAAGGGATATGCAGATATTTACATATGCTATAATTTTTATAATTTTTTTGATTAGAATTTCTGGATAATTAAGTATTACGATAGACAGACTTTAGGGTTCTCATTTGTCCTTATCTGTGGCACTTGTACATCTAAAGTAATCACTGTGTGAATTAAAAAACTTATCATAACTAATAATTTTTGGAGATAGGGACTTGCTACGTAGCCAGACTAGCCTCAAACTTACCAGCCTCCTGCCTCAGGTTTCTTAGAGCAAAGATTATACATGACACCACCATGCTTGACTATGAGTGAAAGTATTTCTCAATTAATGTTATGTAGAATTGTTAGTTTGGACATGGACAAAATTGTGTTTGGGTAGAATTTTCAGTTACTGCTTAACCAAAGTAAATACTACGAGTGAGTAACGTAGTTTGATGTTTGGTGTTTCTGCTTTTTGTAGGTGTCTGCTGCAGATATTTCATCAAATAAAGATGAAGAAGAAAACTCTATGCACAATACAGTTGTTTTATTTTCTAGTAGTGACAAGTTCACTTTGCATCAGGTTTGAACTTAACCTTCCATTTTTTAATTCTCCATTTTCATCTCCCATCTGCTTAGATATCATCCTGTTAGGCTATATTACTATGTTAATTAAGAATATATTTTTAAATTCTGTGTAATCTTAGCATTATCTGCAATTTAAAATAGCTTTACATGTTATTAATTTTCAGGATATGTGTGTAGTTTGTGGCAGTTTTGGCCAAGGAGAAGAAGGAAGACTACTTGCCTGTTCACAGTGTGGTCAGTGTTACCATCCATATTGTGTCAGTATTAAGGTAAATGTGCTTAAGTTAAATGAGTTAACAAAGTATTTTTAATAATTTATTCAGTTTATGTGCATGTGTGTCTTTGAGCGTCCCTGTGTGTCCCTGTATGTGTGCGCGTGCGCAAGTGTGTGTGTGTGTGTGTGTGTGTGTGTGTGTGTGTGTGTGTGTCCATACATGCATGCATGTGGATGTCTGGAAGTCAGAGGGTAATTGCAGGAGTTGGTTCTCTTCTAGCATTTATGTGGATCTTGGGGATCACCTTAGGTCACCAGGCTTTGTACCAAGGACCTTTAGCCTTCAAGCCATATCCCCAGTCCCAGCAAAGGCATTTTAAATTTTTATTTTGTTTTAGCAGTAATACGGTTGTCTCAGTTCTTAAAACTAATTATCTGTTATATATAATATGACAATATTTAAATCAAGCGTTTGCTGCTATTATGTTTATGTAGCAGTATTTAGTACTTTAAATACTGTTTTTAACTGTTTGTTACCTGAATAAATTAGTTCCTAAAAATCTGTGGTCTTGATTTATGCAATGTATCCTGGCATTGTATTGAAAAGGCATTAAAATGTAGATATTTACTCTTAGAACAATTTATCCCATGACTGTTCACTCAGAGGTTGTCAGTTTACTTCCTCTGTTCTTCCTTGACCACAGAACAGCCAGTGGCTGTAGTCATAAATTTGTATGACTGTCCATGTCTAGCCTACATTTAGATTCCTCATCTCTTCCTCACAAGCATTTTCTCCTTACATCTAAAAAACAAAGCAAGTACTATTTTCAATACAAAATGAAAACATTTAAATCCTAAATTTATTTAACGCTAGTTTTAAAAAAGTCATACATGCATAAAATAAATTATTTCTTCACTGTGTCCTCATATTCAAAATGTGTTGAGATTTGACTCCGGAAACCTATTGAAGCATATCAGATATGATTCCCTTCAAGATGTGATTAGTAAACTCTTATGAACTCAGTGATTTTTAATATAACCATCTCTCTTGACTACTATGGTAGCAGTTTTTTGGAGGAAAATTAAGATTTAGAGACATCAGCAAGAACTTCTGTGGATTTCTTTTAACTTAACCAACAATTTCTATTTTCATCTAAACTAATTGAAGTTATATATTAAGAATATAAAGTGGGGGTTGGAGAGATGGCTCAGTGGTTAAGAGCACTGACTGCTCTTCTAGAGGTCCTGAGTTCAATTCCCAGCAACCACAAATGGTTCACAACCATCTATAATGTGAAGCACTTTCAATGCTTGTGTTGTTGATCAGGTGGGCTCCTAAATGTATGCAGATGAGCCTGTCCCAGTGAGTATTTGAGCATAGTAATGTTTACCTGCTCCTTTTCTTCATGTGTGTATATAAACACAGGGTAATTCATGCAGTGTCCTAGTAAAACAAAAGTGATTTCTAAGTTCAATACATAAAGCAATCACATGGATTTCATTTTCTTTTTCCAGATCACTAAAGTGGTTCTTAGCAAAGGTTGGAGATGTCTTGAGTGCACTGTGTGTGAGGCCTGTGGGAAGGCAACTGACCCTGGAAGACTCTTGCTGTGTGATGACTGTGACATAAGCTATCATACCTACTGCCTAGACCCTCCATTGCAGACAGTTCCCAAAGGAGGCTGGAAATGCAAATGGTACCCTAGCTCTCATGTTACTTTGTCAGTCTTTCAAATTCTGAACTTCTGCTCTCATTCTGCTATTGTTGCTTCTCTAATTTTTACACATTAACATGAAAATAAACTTGATACTTTTGTGGGGGCTTTGGATTTCAGGTGTGTTTGGTGCAGACACTGTGGAGCAACATCTGCAGGCTTGAGATGTGAATGGCAAAACAATTACACACAGTGTGCTCCGTGTGCCAGCCTGTCCTCCTGCCCAGTCTGCTGTCGGAACTACAGAGAAGAGGACCTCATTCTTCAGTGTAGACAGTGTGATAGGTACTGGGCCCTGAATCTTTAGCTTTTTTCTCAAATGTAGTAAAAGAACTTAGAAAAGTATTTTCCTTGATCATAAATGTAGGAAACAAAACTTTGCTTTCTAGATTTTTAGTCCATTAGAAGCTTCCAGACTACTTTACTACTTTAAAAATTTCAATTTTAGACCCTTCAGGTTTTCAACGGGGGAAGGGAGGGTCTTTTGATGGTTTATCAGTTTCTTAAAATTAGGTGCACAGTTAGTATTTGCATATATGCATTTTCATGTGAGAATTTCTGAATCTTTTGGTAGATTCTAAAAATGCTCTCTCTACATACACTCTTCTTTTTCCTCACCATTTCCCCTCTAAAAGTCCAGATTCCGATGTTCCTAACTAGTATGTGTACCTTCAAAATGCAGACTGCTTCCTTTGTTTTTTCTGTACTGTTAGCAGTTTAGCACTGAATGTACAGTGTTAGCTTTAATTCTTTGGTGGTACAGTTTTGTTTCTGAATAAGGTAGTTTCTGTAGCACTAGCGACACATTTCTCTAAAGTAAGGTCCTCTTTACTTGACATGCAGCGTATCGGTTCCTAGTTAGATGCAGCAAGGTGGCCCACTTACATACACACAACGCCATCTGTGGTCTTCTATATTCTTGCCTGACCTGACTTGCTTCATTGCTATCTTCGTCTTTCAGCTTTTGATCACTATTGGATATTGTCCTCCTAACAGCATGCTTGTGCTTTCTCCTTACTTAGTGTTTATTCTCATTCCTTTTTCTTAATCTCTCAGAACAAGGAAGGATCTTGTGGGTTAATAGTCATAGTTTTGGGAGAAGGGGGACATTTGAGACTTAGGGCTTTAGGTTTGCGGACTGTCAACTCCTGTTGTGATTTTAAAAAGAGTTCAGTTTCTAGCATGCTCACTTCTTTTAAATGTGTAAACGTGTTTTGTTTTTTTTAGGTGGATGCATGCAGTTTGTCAAAACTTAAATACTGAGGAGGAAGTGGAAAATGTAGCAGACATTGGTTTTGACTGTAGCATGTGCAGACCCTATATGCCTGTGTCAAATGGTAAGAGAGTAACATAGGCCATGAGGTCATGCTGCTCTGCAGCTCCTTGACTTGAGAAATAGAAATTGTTTTGTACTTAATATACTTCCTATGCAAACTTTATTAAGATGTTGTATATTGAAAAAGTGAGCATATGCAAATTAGATGTAAAATAAATTTGCTCTCAAGGCTTAACCTCTTGGATTATTATACCCAGAAATCCCCCATTCAGTCTCTGTGGTTTTCTTCTCTATGCTCCTTGTTTTGTTCTTGTTTTGGAAGCTAAGCATAATAGTGGGCACCAGTAATTTCAGCGCTTGGAGAGGTTGAGGCTGCAGGATTTTGAGGCTGACTACTTTGTATTACATGGTGTATACCAGGCCAGGCCCAGCTACATAGTGAGACCTTGTCTTAAAACTCAGTTGAAAATTAATTCATGAAATAATGCCTTTGAAAAACTAAAAGCTGCCTTTGGGATTGGGATGGAGGACATGGGTATAGTATTTGATTGGCATATACAAGCTCCCCCCCCCAAGAATTAATATCTTATAGTATTCACACACTTGTTGAATGATATGTGTATAGCCACTGAAATTTTAATCCTGTGTAAGTCTCTTTTTCTCAGACATTTCCTGATTGGTTCTTTTTCTGTTCAGTGCCTTCCTCAGACTGCTGCGGCTCTTCTCTTGTGGCACAGATCGTCACAAACGTAAAAGAGCTAGGTAAAATTGAAAACACAAATATTTAATTCTTAAATAACTGACTCGATGCTTAAATGAAATTAAGTGAATTGTCTGATGTTAGTTTCAAGAATTAATGTATGATATGCTCATATTATCCCATTTTGATGAAATAGTATTCCTATAAATTTCCAAAAATAATCAGTGTAATAGCTCTTTGGATTAAGTGTTAGTATCATGCTTGCCTTTGCTTCAGCTGGTATTGTGTTTGCTTAGTTGTCAGTAAGGAGATAAAGAGAGATTGGTAATGTAAGAACCCATTTAGTATTAATTAATATCTTGCAATTTTGTTTTGTTCATAACTTGGAATGGTAAGATGGCATTTTTATGATAGATTTATCCTTTAACCAGTATTATATTTTGAAAATATTTCTGATATAAAACATTTGGATTATATTGAAATTGTTTTTATAAACAAGTTTTCACATTTAAAGGTTGATAAATATCTTACTAGTATTTTAAGCTAGCATACATCATGGGTTTGAATACATGTACATCATTGTACTTAAGGGTGCAGGTTTTTACAGTGTCTGCCACTTTTAGTAGGTGGTCACAGTGATACTGGTTTTGCAAATGGGCTTCTGAAGTACATTTGTTTCTCTTAAATTTTGGTCTTCACTAGAGAAACCTTATTACGTGAGTGGTTGGTAGCACCTGTAGCTCTAGGGTCTTCTTCCTACCATAAGTAACCATAAGTCATGGAAGCCGGGGATCTTCTTCCTACCATAAGTAACCATAAGTCATGGAAGCCGGGGATCTTCTTCCTACCATAAGTAACCATAAGTCATGGAAGCCAGGGGTCTTCTTCCTACCATAAGTAACCATAAGTCATGGAAGCCGGGGGTCTTTCAGAGAGCCCACCCCCTTTCTTTGTTAGCATACATTCTGCCTGTAGTCCTAAAAAGTTATCAGTGTTTTCATTGTTACTGAACATCTTCAGTTTGTGCATTTTGTGGGTAATTGCTGAGTAGATCTATAATTGTATCTTTTTGCCATGTAGATTTTAGAATATTAATAAACTTATCACTCAGGTTAAAATGAAAGCTTCAATGTATGTCCTTGGGTTTGTAATCTTAGACCCACCTAAGACCTACACCCAGGACGGTGTGTGTCTGACCGAGTCAGGGATGAGTCAGCTACAGAGCCTCACAGTCACAGCTCCCAGGAGAAAACGCACAAAACCAAAACTGAAATTGAAGATTATAAATCAGAATAGTGTGGCTGTCCTTCAGACCCCTCCAGATATCCAGTCAGAACACTCAAGAGATGGAGAAATGGACGATAGTCGAGGTAAAGCTTCTTAATTTTCCTTGGACACACATGCAAGGGTCAGTGTATGAGATAACTCCTGGTGGCACATGTTTGTTAAGGGTTTGTCACATTGCTTACAGTAGCTGCTGTGGGATACTTCTCTGAAACATGTCCTTAGATGTGGGTGCATGTTTCCTTGTATGGGATTACTTTGTCTTTGAAGTCTCTAAGAGCATTATGTTTCTGAAGTTTATGAGAAAGGTCATTCAGAGCGATTTACTTGCTTATTTTTCAGCATAAGCCCTCCTCTAAACTTTGTAAATTGGTAATTTATAAATATTTTCTTGATCAGAACAGAATAGACTTTTCTATCTGAAATCGTGAAATAACCAAGAATTTTAATAGCAACATTAAATATAACACAAATTATCTTTGTTTATTTCCAAGATAATTACATTTGATGTTTTTATGTTGGAGTGATTATTTTCATTTGACTGAGAAATAAAACCATAATCATTTTCCAATCATATTTTATCATTTGGAGGTATTTTTTAAATGCATACTGTATGACAAAATTTGAACTCTTATCAGTAGACAAACTAGATAAATCCTGGCTCTTAATTCTTGATGTTAAACACAAAGACTGATGGGTATTCTTTTGTGCTCTTTTTTTCCTCTTTCTTTACCTCCCCCCACCTGGGTTTCTCTCTGTAGCCCTGGCAGCCCAGGAAGTAGTTCTGTAGTGCTGGCTTTGAACTCAGAGATTTGCCTGCCTCTGCCTGGGATCAAAGGCATGGGTCACCACCATGGGTCTGCTTCTTTTTTTTTTAAAAAAAAAATTATGTCACACTCCCTAGGAACACAACACATACAGCACGATCCCCACCCCTCCTTTGGGCACCCACCATTTTCTCTTTACTTCTCAGCCGCTCTAGGTGTTGACAGTTAGAATGGCTTGGTGACATTTTACTTTGCTTTCATTTTTGTAGTTTAAGTTTTCTGTGTTTGATAGAATATACAGTTTCATCTATATATTTATATTCTCTAGAAGGAGAACTTATGGATTGTGATGGGAAATCTGAATCTAGTCCTGAGCGGGAAGCTGGAGATGATGAAACTAAGGGAATAGAAGGAACAGATGGCATAAAGAAGAGGAAAAGAAAACCATATAGACCTGGTATAGAGTTCATCAACTACTCTCCCTCCCCCTCCCTCCCTCCCTCCCTCCCTCCTCCCTCCCTCCCTCCCTCCCTCCCTCCCTCCTTCCCTCCTTCTCTTCCTCCTGCCACTGAAATGTATATTGGTGTTTTGCTTTGCCTAGTGTTCACAGAGGCCATAAAAAGTTGTCAGGTACCCTGGAAATATAGTTAAAAATAGTTGTGAGCCACCATGTGGGTGCTGGGAATTGTCACGGTCCTTCGGAAGAGCAGCCAGGGTTCTTAGTTGCTGAGCATCTCTCTCTAGGCCTGGAGGTAGATATTTCAGTATAACAAAACTCAGCTAATTTACCAATAATAGCAATTGCATCAACAATAATGATGACTTATAATTGGGACTATGTTTAGCATCCTACATGGAACTGATGGATCCTTTATATTGAAAATATCACAATAATAAATCATTATCCCAGATGTTAACCATTTATTAAACATGTTACTTAGTTGTTTTTTTATTTATGTTCAGCTTTTAAAGCAGTTCATGTATTTTCTTCATCAGTCACATTAAAAATTGAACATAAGTACTTCTCTTTATCAATTCTCTTTTAAGCATTCATTCTTGAGTAGTTTTATATTTTTATTTCAGTAATTATGTAGACTCAAAGGTGAACAAACAAGGTTCTTCTGCCTTATTGAATTTGTAGTGCAGTTGATACCATTAACTTCTCAATTATTTTTAGTTCATTTTTATTAATTTGCATGTGTGTGAGCTTACATGAGCTATGTGCACCATATAAATCTGGGAATCCAGGGAATCTAAGAGGGTACCAGAGATTCCAAAACCGGAGTTAGAAAGAATTGTAAAATGCAGTGTAGGTGCTGGGAACCAAACCCAAGTCCTCTCCAAGAATAGTAAGGTTTTTAACCCCTGACCAATCTCTCTACCTCTAAGTCTTTCTTCTCCAATGTATTTCATTGGCAGGGGGAAAAGAGCTGTTTTGGTTTTTCATTACTTTAAAAAAAAGATATTGAGATGTCTCATCAGAAGTTTGAGGCCATTTGTTAATGTCTGTTTTCAGCCCTGAAGCATTAGATTAATGCACTCTCTGTCAGGCCTTTCAGTGGCACCTTCCTTATGCATGGGCCACATCTATCCTAGCAAGTGATTTCATGTCTTTTTAGTTATTGTGATTCCAAGTATTCTTATGTTTTTAGATAGAGTATATTTATTTTAGAACATCATCTGTCTAAACTGCTTTATCTGTCACATGTGGGTGACATCCACATCCATTTATTTGGGGGCAAGAGAAAGCACTTTTACTGGACAAGAAGATCATGACAAAAGCTGATGGGATTTTAGCGCTGTGCACTGTTGAAGTCGTACTTTGCTTAGACTTAGGATGTGGAGAAGTGCTATGTATTTACCTGTTGGACGGAGAAATGAACCACAAGACTGAAGAGTAAATAACGTTGAGTTGTTAGAATCCTGTGTTTCTAGCTACAGAGCTTCATGTGTCATGTGACTTCTTGCCTTTCGTACATGGGAAACCTAGGCAGGACCCCTGAAGTCATGGATCAATGAGGGTCAGCATATTTCAGTTCACTTTTCACCTGCACGCACACTGGTCTGTTGTGCTGTTCTCAGGAAGTATAACAATGATTATGGAAGGGGAAACAGATGCATCAGTTCCTTAATATTCAAGCTCTATTTTTTATTTAGTATTTATTTTGATCTTGTCTAGAACAGGAAATGCAAGTACTTCTTTCTGCATACTGGCAAGTTGTAGTTAGTTCATGTTTGATGTAAGTGATCATTTTTACTTACAACCTCCTCAAAAATGCAGATTTAAGACTGAAGGGATTGCTCAGCAGGTAAAGCACTTGCCATGGAAGCACAGGACTAAGCAAAGTTTGGGTTCTCAGTGCCCATGTAAAACCTTGGTGGGCCACCAAGTACTATAATCCATTTATTCAGGAGTCAGAGACAACGGTTCCTGTTATAACTCACATAAATGTACATAAGCACACACATACACATAAATAAAAATGACATGGAAATTTTTAGAGGAACTTAATATTCCTGATATCAATTTGAATTCTCTGGGTTAAAGTGAAATACTCCACTGTGCTGTATAAGATAGTGAGATCAAGGAGAAGATCCAGTGTGAGCGTGTGAGCTTCTGGCCTCTGCGCCCCCCCCCCCTCGCCCCGAACATGAACATAGACACAGAGACAGACAGACAGACAGACAGACAGACAGACACACACACACACACACACACACACACACACACACACACACACACACACCCCATGTATATGCACGTATGCCCTTGCACAAAGACGCAGGCATGCATATCATATACTCACACATATGCAAGAAAAGAGATTATTAATTATATTAAACAAACAACTGAATTTTGAGCCAATTTAGCTGTTAAAGACAAAAGTTATTCTTTGTACTATAGAATTCTAGAATTATTTGTCACTTTGTGCACTTCCTGTTTTATGTAGGTATTGGTGGATTTATGGTACGGCAAAGAAGTCGGACAGGACAAGGAAAAGCCAAAAGATCTGTGGTCAGAAAAGATTCTTCAGGCTCTATTTCTGAGCAGTTATCTAGCAGAGACGATGGTATGTGCCGATTTTCTTTGGTGTAACTCCTTGGGATTAATGCTCTGTTGGAACGAGCAGTCGCTGAAATGTGACTGCTATGCAACACTGTGGCTTCAATCTAATACTATAGTCTTTTGAGGTTTTTGTTTTTGTTTGTTTTGCATTTGTTGGGAGGGAAGGGTGGAGGGAGGGAGTGTGGGAGGGAGAAAGAGAGATAGGGTCTAGTCTTAGAGTTCAGGCTAGTGGCCGTTTCGCTGCATGAGCCATGGCTTCCTCGGCCTCCCCAGTGCTGCACTCATGGGCACACATGCCATTCCCCCGTTTCCTTTCATTGCTCCATGCTAAGCTCACATTCTGTGATGGTCTGTACTCCTCACCTTGACATTTTAAGGCTTTACTGCTTCCTCTGTTAAATGCTTCCTGTGCTGAATTGGAAGAGTAAAAGAATCAACTCATTCAGTTGTATCAGATAACACTCTGCCTCACTGTACCTGCCTTAGTGACCTAATATACAATTTCAACTTAGAGGCTATTTAATTGACCAACAAATCTTAACAAGGATTATATTTTATTAATGCATTGATAGATTTTGTTACCCTTGCTTAAGAAAGCAAGGCCTTTAATTCTGCCTCTCAGGAGGCAGACACAGGTGGATTTCTGAGTTCAAGGCCAGCCTGGTTTATGGAGGGAGTTTTAGGACAGTCACAGCTACATAGAAGAAGACGAAGCCTGTCTTGAAAAACCAGAACTACGAAGTCCTCCAGCGTGTGTAAGACCCATGCCTTCAAAAGTCTTTAGCCTCAGAACATAGCAAGCCTTCAAAACACTCTTCCTTTGCAATTTTTTTTTGAAACCTTAATGTGCTCAAACTACCTTTTATATTTAGGAAAACTTTGGATTTGACCTAATATGGATTTAGGAATGCATAATTAAAGAATTTTTCTGTTTTTAATATTTAGAAAAAGTCTTAGACTTGTTTTTTATTTCAGTATTTTCATTTATGTCTAGTAAAACTAAAGCAAATTCATTTGTTGAATTTTTTTATTTCAAATATTGTTTCTTACCCATCTGTTATGTTTTTGATGTTTAATTATTTTATATTCATATTAGACTTCTTGTGTTCAGTTATCTTTTATTTCTTCGTGTAGTTGGGTTGGAATAGAAATTTTTTAAGCCTTTGCCCACTCTGGCATCCGCTTTATTATTTAATCATCTACTAGTTGGAAGGCACACATCATTTGCTTATTTAATTATTTCTCCTCCAGAAGGTCCTTTTGGGGACGGCCTTATTTTCTGTTTAGATTTTTTTCCCCCTTTAATGAAGTAAAGATGTGTTTGGGCTCCTGCTTTAACAGGTATGAGTCCATGATGTTTGGTGAGGTGTGTGTGTGTATGGTTATTTAGAAATTTAATGAGCTTATTTGAAGGTGATTTCTTTTAGATTTCTTAATTGAAGGTGATCTCTTTTAGATTTCTTTTTTTTTTCCCCCCGGAGCTGGGGACCGAACCCAGGGCCTTGCGCTTCCTAGGCAAGCGCTCTACCACTGAGCTAAATCCCCAACCCTCTTTTAGATTTCTTAATTGAAGGTGATTTCTTTTAGAAATCTGCAGCTGTTACTTTCAGGCTGAGTCCTACTTTCCTAGAGCGACTTAAGCTAAAACCCCAATCTTCACACAGTTCAACTTCCTATGTTATACAAATACAGGGGTGTTTCTGTTTTGTTCTATTGCAACTCTCAGCAGTGTTCCGGTTTGATTTTTGAATTCTCGGGATGTATTTGATGTTTGGTAGAAAATCTGAAGAACAAATTCCATGATGTATATCTACTGCCATTTGTCCTGGGCAGTGGATCTATTGAGTTTTTCATAGTTCTCAATATCTGGTGTTTTCATCCCATGAAATTGGTAAATGTACTGTTTAACAAGTCATGTTTTTACTTTGCATGGAAATGCTAGTTATTTAGAAACAATTGGAGCCAGGCCTGTTGGAATACATTTTTAATCCCAGCACTTGGAAGGCAAAGGGAAGTAGATCTTTGAGTTCAAGGCCAGACAGGTCTATGACTGAGTCCCAGGTCAGCCTGGGCTACATAATGAGACTCCTCACCACCCAGCCCTCACGCCACCCAAATAGAATAGGGACCGTGCTCATACTAAATAGGTAAGAAATATAGTTTTCAAGATGTTTAAAAAGAAATGTCCTTTAAGATCTTTGCATGGTATAAAAGCTTATTTGTTTACACATAACTATGCATGCTGGTAGGCTATGAAGTTACTGTATTTTTCTGGAAAGTAAGCGCCACATATTTATAACATGGCTCTCATTTCAGGCTGGAGGGAGCAGTTCCCAGATACTCTGGTAGATGAGCCTGTCTCTGTTGCTGAGAGCACTGAGAAAATAAAGAAGAGATACCGAAAAAGGAAAAATAAGCTTGAAGAAACTTTTCCTGCTTATTTACAAGTAATATTTTGCTTTATATTTTATTATATGAAGTGCAAATTTAGGAAATGTATTATTTTTTCTTTAAATGCTTGTTTTTGTTAACATTCTACTCATTCTGTGTAATTTTTTACTGATTCCCATAAATGTCATTTACTAGGCTCTATCAAAGAATGAATATTTGTTTTTTTCTGTGCTTTGATTTTTTTTTCTTATGACGGGATATGTGTATATGTGTGTGTACACATGTGGTCCCAGGGATTAGCATGCCAGAGCCTTGCAAACACAGGTAGTTATATTTCAGTGCACTGTGTCCAGCCTTTATAAAGTTTGTCGTTCCCCCTCCGCCCCCCCCAGTATAGTGTGCTTTTGTACTTACGTTTTCTTTAACATGGAGTCTAAGGGTTGCACTTAGATCTTCATGTTTATGCAGCAGGCACTTTAGCTACTGAGTCCCTAGACTCCTGACTGCATGCTAGTCATGGAGCGCAGCCTTAGGTCTGTCAGAGGTAAGCAAGCAAGCATGTGTGTTTGGAAGCTCGCATCTGCTCTCCTCCTCCTTTTATTTCTTTATTATCGTTGTTGTGTAGGTGGGTGTCTACTATGATGTAAGCATTATGTCAGATAACAGCTTTGGGAATTCTGGCTGTGGAGTCTGGCTGTCAGGCTTATGTAGCTGCTGTACCATCTCACACAGCACACCATCTCCCTCTCTGCCATAGAGTCTCAACACTCACCATTTTGGCCTCTCTGGTTTGCCATGAGCCTCAGGAATCGACTTGTATCTGCTCTCCCCCCATCCCTCTCTCCAGGGTCTCACTATGAATCCTTGGCTCACTTGCAGCTTACTATTTAGGCTATGCTTGTTGGGGTAAAAATTCGCTGCCCATTGAGTTCACAGAGATCTGTCTGCCTTTGTCCTCTGAGTGATGAGATTAAAGGCGTGCACCTGGCTCTTGACTTTTTTTTTTTTTTTTTAAATTCTGTTGGTCATATAAATAATATATATATTCTGCTAATCTGATTTTTAAATGGATAAAGTAATCCTCTATTATAAAACTCTTCCCCTCATTCATTCATACAGGTAGAGTTTCTTATAACCTTGCTGATCTTGGAAACCCTTGGTTTCATGCATCTTGGCATACACTGAAGTACATCCCTAACTACTAAACCTGCCTTTCAAAGTTTCCTGACAATTTAACAATAACAAAAGCAGCCTAATT
Organism: Rattus rattus; assembly: GCF_011064425.1. NCBI lineage: Eukaryota > Metazoa > Chordata > Mammalia > Rodentia > Muridae > Rattus > Rattus rattus. The sequence continues at coordinate 154,538,182 of NC_046159.1, read as the reverse complement.
GTGTGTTTTTAACAAGATAAAGTGAAATGCTAATCTTTTTTTTTATTTCATGTTTATGGGTGTTTTGCCTCTAACTATGTCTATGTACCACATCATTGTTGGTGCCACAGAGCAGAAGAGGGCATTGAATTCCCTGGAACTAGATAGAGTTGAGAGCCCCCATATTATTGCTAACTCTTTGGAAGAACAAGTGCTTTTTAACCACCGATCCATCTCTCCATTTCCAGCCCCATGTTAGCTTTCTAATAGAAACATGTGACACATCAATGAACTGGGTTCCTTAGATTTGTAATAACCAGGATAGAATGCACACTTGGCGCCCTTTCCTCTTTTCATGACATTCTTTTTTGGGATTTACTGGGGAGATGGTCTACTCCTTCTGTGGATCTTTTTGTTACTTCCATATTGAAGAAGCTCCTTTAGCTGACTATCAAAATTTGGAAGCGAGTTGCTTGCAGAAGAGCATTTAAATATACTCTATCTTGGTATTCTTTTCTTTCCTTCTCTGCATTTCTGTTTATGGGTTTTTCTGTGTCTGTGTGTGTGTGTGTGTGTGTGTGTGTGTGTGTGTGTGTGTGTGTGTGTGTGTGTGTGTGTGTTGGTTTTGTTTAATTAGTTTTTGTATTTTGTTTATTTTTAAAGATAGTTTTAATGTAGCCTGGGTGGATCTCTTGATTGATATGCAGTCGAGTTTGATCTTGAATTGCTTATCTTCTTATTTCTATTTAACTCTGTAGTGGTAGAATTAACAGTCAAGAGCCAACATGTCTGGTTTTAAAGGGACTTTTAAAAATTTTGAATCTTAATCTGGTGAGATGGCTTAGCCAGGTAAAAGCTCTTGTTTCTAATTCTAATGACTTGAGTTTGGTTCCTGGAACCACAGTGAGGAAGGAGGAAACTGACTTTTACAAGTTGTCTCTTAGACCCACATATGCACCATATGTGCATGAATCATGTGTCTGTAAGAGCTCCTGGCCTAGGTGTGTACTCTTGTGGTTGTGGTTCATTCTTGAAGTCATTCACACTCTAGTTGAAAACCACATAGAGCTTCTTGTTCACATAAACTCTAAAGTCTGAGAAACTCACTAGTTCACCTGAATACTACAGATAACTATCAAGAAAGTCACCTTAAGTCATTAAAGTTTTATGAATGGTTGTCTCAGGTTATGGAAGTTTATACTTAAGAGATTATACCAGCGATTGTTATCCAAATAGTCAGTATGTTTCATAATTTTCAGCATGCTTCATTATTAGAGATTGTAGCCTTGTAGATTTTAAATACAATTTTCATAGTGGGATAGCTTATTTCATTTTAAAACTGAAAAATTTTAAAAAGATACAAGATTTCTGCCAGACTTCAGTCCTCTCCCCCCCCTCTCTCTCTGTGTGTGTGTGTGTGTGTGTGTGTGTGTGTCTATCTGTGTGTCTGTGTGTCTGTGTCCATGGCATTACAATAGAGAGAGCTCAGAGGACCATTTCAGATGTTAGTCCTCACCTTGCATCTTGTTGATACAGCTTCTTCTTGTCTGCCGCTTTATTGTAACTTATTAGTTGCTCATAAGTACATGGGGATTCTCCTCCATAGGAACACCGGGCTTGCTGGCATGTGCTATTTTGCTGATACTTGGTGGATTTTAGAGATTCTTTTTCGGTTTTTCACTCTAGTGTAGTGAGCACTTTCAGTACTTTTCAGCCCTCAATGCCCTTTCTAAAGTTGGGACCATTAACATTGTCCTAGTTAGGTTTTTGTTGCTGTACAGCATAACCAGAAACAAGTTGGGAAGAAAAGGGTTTATTTCAGCTTAAACCTCTCAGGTCATACTCCATTGCTCAGGAGGCAAGAACCTTGATGCAGAAGCATAAAGGGACAATACTTACTGACTTACATTCCATGGCTTGTCCAACCTGCCACAGCCTTCTAGCACCCAGGACTACTGGGTGCCACTGTGTGGTCCTGTTCTTAGTGATCTGGGCTCTCCCACATCAGTCAATCAAGGAAATAGACCACAGACTTTTCTCCAGACCAATTTGGTGGTGGAGGTCATTTTCTCAATTGAGGTTCCTTCTTTCCAAAATGACTGTAGCTTGTGTCAAGTTGACATAAAGCCAGCCCCAACCATTTCCTATGTGTTTTTTCTCACCCCAGGAATTTTGTTTAATTAATTTATTTTATATTCTTACAGAAGTCATTTGTACATTTTGTTTCAACCTTCTTCATAACCTTTCTTTCATAATATGGATCTATATGCTTTTTAATACTTGTTTATGTGTGCTTGTGCAAGTCCATGACTGGTCATGTCCTGTGTATCCCCGGCACAGATGTGGAGGCAGAAGACACTTTACAGAAGTCAGTTCTCCTTCCACTGTGTAATCCCCAGGAATTGAATTGAGGTTGTCATGCTTGGTGGCAAATGCTTTTTTATCTGCTGAGTTATCTCACCAGTTCTCTTTATGTGCTTCTAAAAGTCTGCGTTTTGGTGTGTGTATATACTGCAGAGATAGATTTTACCTCACATTTGTGAGGCCTGAGTTTCAACTTCCAGCTTCAACCTCCAGTGCTGTGAGCAACAACCACCTATGACCCCACTCCTTCTGTAGCATGGGTGTCTTATCCATCTACCTTTATGGACGTTGCTGCTATTTTTACTTAAGCGTTTTGGGAAAAAAAGTACCCGAACCTTCTGTTTATGGGTTGTGGCAGGTAAATGATAAATGTTACCAGTTCCTGTATACTCTCTGGAGTCCTTTATCTAGAAAGGCAGTAGAAAATATCCAAATTCAGGGTTTCTGGGTTGAAGCAAATGAAGGGGAGTCCTGAGGTCCTCTTTTTGTTTTCTCTGTTGACCTCTGTTCTGAGGAGGTCTGAGAACTCACCTTGAAGCACTGGCCTTATCCACTGTTCAGGATGGTCTGAAGTTTCTCAGACTCATAGTGTAAGCCCTCCATTGTAGCATACTTCACCATGAGGTTGCTGCACCTAGACGTAAGCAGATCTGGAGCAGTGGTCAGAGTCTCGTGGTATCCTTAGTAGGTAATTCACAAATACTGTCAGCAGTCATTAAACTGCCTGTGCCTGTGCTATGAACTAAAGAGCCAGCAACACTGTGCATGAGTTTTAAAATTGATTGTAGATTAGTCTCAAAAATAGAATTACTTTGCAGTTTCTAGAAACACACACAACACAATCGTGTTTTTATTTGTTTAATTTTGTTTTGGGGAAATCTTTGCAGTTTCTTGAAACACATTCAACATAATTATTTTTATTTGTTTAATTTGGTTTTTGAGAACTCTATCAAATTCAGTTTAACACAGCGTATACAGAATTGATAGGATCTTTGTGTATTTTTATCTTCAGTTTTTGTTAAATGTAAACCTTTCCTTGTCAGAAACATGACAGGATAATATAAGCTTTATAGAATTTAGCACTAATAATTTTCTTATGTGTTCATCTTTGTTTAGGAAGCTTTTTTTGGAAAAGATCTTCTAGATACCAGCAGACAAAACAAGCTGAGTGTAGATAATCTGTCCGAAGATGCAGCTCAGCTTTCATATAAAACAGGTTTCGTGGATCCTTCCTCAGATCCGCTGCTGTGTTCATCATCTGCTTCAGCAAAACCTGGGACTCAGGGTATGTAGACTAACTCACGGTGTTTTCTTTATGCCACAGGCCATTACTTTCTAGTCATTATAATGCTCATACGTACTTCTGTTTGACCTTATGCATTATTAAAATCAACTTTATTAAAATAAAATTTATACTCAGTAAATGTAGCTTTTTTAGTTGAAAGTTCTATAAGACTTCTCAAATGGCTTTTTAAGTTAACCTACCAGAGTAATAATCACCAAAATCAGTAGTTTGAGAGAAAACTTTCAGTTTATACTTTATCCAGGACAATATCAGTTACAAAACCCAAAGAAGTGCTACTGTGTCAGAGCTGCAAAAAGACTGCCCACAGTTGGGGATTGTTTGTAGAGACAGTGGTGTATCTACATACAGTTCTCATTACTGACATGCTGTGCCAGTTCACTGTTGTGAGAAAGGACTCTCCAGTGCTATGCATTCTCTTTATCATCACCTCTGACTGCACAACTATCAGTCATGCCTATCAAACATGTCTTCTAGCTGGCCATAGTGCTCATGCCTTTAATGCCAGGACTTGAGAGGCAGAGGCAGGCAGATCTCTGAGTTCAAGGCCAGCCTGGTCTATGTAGTGAGTTCTAGGATAGTCAGAGATACACTGTGATTCTTTGTCTCCCAAAAAAAACCCTAAATACATAAATTATATCCCTAGTTATTCTTACATCATGGTTGAATGAAGTTGCTTCTGGTTGAGAACCACCATGTAAATGTAGGGAATGAATGACTATTAGGAATAGCGCTTGCTTTGAAGTTACAAGGCTAACATTTGATCCTGAGAATCCATATTAAAATGCCAGATGTGGTGTTTATTTATAATCCTAGTACTGAAGAAGTAGAAGCAGGAGACTCTCTGCTTCTGAGGTTGTCCTCCACTCTACACATGCACATGCATACACACAGACACATAACACTACCCACACACGTATGTGCACACACACAGAAACATACACATATAACACTACTCACATACATGCATGTGCACACACAGGCATATATTCACATATAACACTACTCACATACATGCATGTGCACACACAGGCATATATATACACATAAATACTCACATACATGCATGTGCGCACACAGGCATATATATATACACATAAACACTACCCACACACAATGCATGTACAGTGTTTTAAAAACATAGTCCCGAGGGAGGCTGACGATGCAGTTCAATTAGAATCTTTGGTGTCGTTCATGAAGCATTGCGTTTGTTCCCTAGCACCTCAAACTGGACGTCTGGCCTCTACGCCTTTGGAGAAATAGAGTCAGGAGAATCAAGTTCATCCTCTCTTATGTTAAGAGTTCAGAGGCAATCTGCATAGCATGAGATCCCTGCCTCATTAAGAAAGAAAGCGAGGAAAAGCGAGGAAACACATACATTTAAGTATTTCGATCAAGAGGTTCTGAGAGCTTTGTTGGGTTTGTAAGAGTTATGAGTACAGTGTTTGTCTTCTAGACATTTGTCAGCTATAGTGTGAAGTTATTTTGCCATTTGTTAATCTTTATTTTTATACACTCTTGTAGGATAAAGTCTGAAGTAGAAGTATAGTGAATAATGACTTTAGGTGTTAGGAGAAAGCTTTTTTCATCCAGCATTGTCTGTCTGTGAAACACAGCTGTCTTTCTTGTGCTATAACTTTTACATCTGGAAATACAAGTGCTGATTTCATGGACTTGAGTACCCAAAGAGCTTTGTCTCTCTAGGGCTGTCTTAGATACTGTGGACAACCTGTGCAAACTTACTTTCTCTCTGATTTCCTTGAAATCTGTGCAGACGTCTTACCTCCTCATAGGCACATAAACAACAAGTCTGCATCCATTAACAAAGAAGGGTGGAAAGATTGAGCAGGTCTTTCTAGGTTCAAACAAAAGTATTTTATGTTGTTTTAAGTACCCACTAGTTCTTCATATATTTTTAGCATTGTATAATAACTGGTTATTTCAAAGTATATTTTATAAATATTATGACACATGACTTGAAGAGTTAAATTGAAGTTACTTGCACTTGAATTTTGTGAAGATAACTTCTGATAAGGTGACGGGACAGATTTTGATGCAAGTGTTTTTCTATAAAACTTGTTCAGAGGTGATGATTTTCAGTAAAGCAGAGCTTAGAAGAAAATATGAAAATAGCACTCATTTCAAAAAAGAAATGTATTTTCTTTTCTGTTAAGCTACTTTATGCCTTTATATGGAAAGTTTAATGCCTTTTTGAATATTTCACTTCACATAGCCTATCCAGTAATCAAAAAAGGATACACTTTTTATTTTTATTGTATGTGTTTGGATGTTTGCCTGAACGTACTCGTGTGCATTGTGCATTGTGTTTGCAAGTGGTGCCTATGGAGGCTGGAGCAGGGCACAGGTGCCCTGAGGCTGAAATGCATCTGAGCTGCCATGTGGACACCAGGAATGGAACCTGGTCCCTGTGAAGCGCAGCCTGTGCTTTTACCTGTTGAGCCATCTCTCTGATCCCAGGATGGACTTTTAAAATCCTGCTCTTGTAAAATTTATGAAATAATTTTATATAGTAGGATTTCATTACTTTAAACCCAACAAAAGAGGTTATTCAGTGCCCTAGAAGCCAAAGCCACTGAGTTTGATTCTAGAACCCATGTCAGAGAATTTGGCATGGGTATAGACGCTTGTAATCTCAGCACGGGAAGGTGGAGATAGGAAGACACCACCCCAAACCCCCAGGGCTTGTTGGCGGCCGCCTAGCCTACTTAGCAAGCTTCAGGTCAGAGCTAAGTGCTCTTAATCATCTCCCCAGCTCCATGACGTGTGTGCATATGTACATGTGTATGCATGTATGTATTTGTGTGTATATATCTATATATGTATATAGATATTTTAAAGATTTATTTACTTTTATGTATGTAGATATTTTGCCTGCTTGTATGTTTTGTTCACCATATGTGTGTACTGCCTACAGAGGCCAGAAGAGGCTGTTGGATCTTCTAGAACTGGAGTTAATGTTGTTAGCTGCCATGTGGGCACTAGGAACTGTACCCGGGTCCCTTGCAAGAGAAAAAGAAAAATGCTCTTAATCACTGAGCCATTAACACAAAAGCATTATTTTTATGCCATTAAAAATATTTTGCCTTTAGTTAAATTAGACTTGAAAGCTTAAAAGTTTTAAATGTCTTTAGCTGAGTGGCTAAATTAAGAGAGATGCTCTTACTAAGAGTTCCACTGTTTTACTGCTTGACTAGGTTAGAAACCTTTAGAATAATCCTCTTTTCCCTTTTCACTTTTGCACATATCTATCTGTAGGTTTGGCTCCAAAGTCAACTTCAACTACTTCGCCTTTTCTACCATGCAGTGGTAACTTCTGTTACCTAGCGCTTACACTGCACACAGTCCGCAGTCTTCTAGTGGCCTACACACAACGTTTCCTCCCCATTGTTTTGCTTATGTCTCTCAGTATTCCTGTATTTCCCCTAAACCTTCACAGCCTACTCCTCACTTTCTTCAAAACTGCCCAGGCTTGGAGTATCTGCTATTTTCATTTCTTCATGCCCTTCTGTGTTGGGAAGTCTTCCCTGCCTGTGGTCTTACAGCTGATTTCCATGTTCCTTCAGTGTCTTTTGTTTTATTTAGGTCTTTATCCTTTGTTTTATTAAGGTCTCTAAATGATGGAGATATAAGAACCAACAATGGGACTGATCAGGAAAACAATTGGCAAAATTACTTGAATTAGCAAACTTCTCTCAATAGTGACCCTAAATGTAAATAGTCTTATTTTGTTTTGAAACAGAATGTCAATATGTAGCCCTGGCTTACACATAACTTACTGTGTAGACCAGGCTGGCCTCCAGCTCTAGACAGTCTTTTACTTCTACTTGTTGCTAAGCTGATAACACTAGTTTAATTCCTAAAAGTCATATAGTCAACAGAGAGAACCAATTTTTGCAAGCTTCCCTGTGACCCCCCCACACACACAGACTGAGACATGGGCATGTTCCCCCTTCCCCTATATACTAAATGTAGTTATTTTTAAAATGAGAGCATTAACAAACTTTTAACCAAATTAATCAAAAATGAGAGGGAAAAGATCCAAAGGAACCAAATTAGTGATGATAAAAGTGGGGTTTTGGTGGTGGTGTTGACTTTTCAGGAGAGGCTTTCTCTATGTAGTCCTGGAACTCACTTTATAGACCATGCTGGCCTCATACTCAGAGATTCTCCTGCTTTGCCTCCCAAATCAATAGAACATTGACAACTTAAACATATCCTAGTAAGCAAAGTTCAACATCTCTTTATGATGCCTTAATCATGAAGATACTAAACATGGGACAAACCTCAACATTACAGCTTTTACTAGGGAAGCTCTAGTCAGCACACTGGATGAGGTAAAGTGAAAGCACTCCTTCTGAAGCCAGTAAGTAACAGGCAAGAATAAGTGCTGTCTCCACTTTTCATTCAGTCTGAAATGTTGAGTAGAGAAACAAAGATAAGCAAAAAACAATCACCAATAGGAAAAAAAGAAATTGTTATTCATGGTTAATCTAATCCTTTACTAAAAGACTTTATCAGAAAACACTTAGATTTGATACTTTCAGCAGAGTAGCAGAAAACAAAATCTACACACAAAAATCAGTAGCTTTTCTATATGCTAATAACAAATTTGCTGAGAACTAAGTTAGGGAACTAGTCCTGTTTACAGTAAATTAAAACAAGCATACACAGGCATCAGCCTAGCAAGCAGATAAGGGGCCTTCACAGTGAAGGAGGACTTTGGAGACGACACCAGTAAATGGAAGGACATCCCGTGGTAATAGACGGACAGAGTGAGTTAGTTACTACTGAGAGAGAATGACTTTAACTCCCAGAAGTCTGTAGACCTTTGCACTGTTTAAGTCCCAGGGCAGTTCTTCCAAGAAGAGAAAAGAAATCAACTAACAGCACAAAGCCCCCAAATCAGCAGCACAGTGGGCACTGCAGACATAGCAGTGCTGCGGTGGAGCTGCCTACCATACCACAGCACTAGATCCATGGTGTGCTGCGGAGCCAGGCAACGGAAGTCAGATCCTGGCACAAAACACAGGCACATGCACAGGAAGGGAGTATAGCATCCAGAAGTCAGCCCATCCAGTTATAACTACCTGAGTTTTACAATTGTCCAAAAACAAATCTGCATATTTGTGTGTAGAAAATGAAACTCAATTTCCATCTCTCACCGTAGAAAAAAACAATTAAAAGTGAATCAAACAACGTACTACATGAATTGAAAAGGTCTGCTACTAGGAAAATACTTTATAAAGGCATAAGAAAGGAAGTTTTTGAAAAATGACACTAATGACACAGAAAATTCATATATAAAAAGTAATGTTGTGTGAAATAAAAACGGATCTTCACAGAATAGGAAACACCCAGTTGAGTGAGGAAATAGCCTTCAGAGTTAGAGAAAATTTTTGTCAACCGTGCATCTGATGGAATTATTACTATACAGTCTCCATAAAGAACTAAAAGCTAAATTCTAACCCTCTTCCCCCAGAAATCCCAAGTTAGTCAATCAACAGGGAAATGACTTAGACAGTTTCCAAACTAAGAAATATCAGTGATTGATAAATGCCCAACATCCTTATCCATCTATAAAATGCAAATTATCTGAATATGTTGACACAGCTGTTTAATCCAGCACTGGGGAAGTAGAAGCAAGCAGATCCCTGTGAGTTCAAGGGCAGACTGGTTTTTAGATTGGAGTTCCAGGACAGCAAAAGCTACTGACTGAGACCCTGTCTCAAAAAATGAGAGGTAGGGCCAGAAATGCAGATTGGTGATGCTGAGATTCCACCTGTTTCTCATCAGAATGACAAGGATATGCTCACTGACAAGGATACAGTAGAGATGACACTAGAGACTGCTGGTAGGAAGAGGAGCTAGTCAAACCACAGTGGACATCATCATGGAGGCTTCTGCAGAAACTCAAAGCTAGTATAAGGTTCCAACTATGCCACTCCTCAGTGTATACCAGAGAGAACTGAAGTCAACTTACCACAGAAAGGCTTGCACATTCATGTTAACATAACCTCATAATACTAAAGATGCGGAAGTAGGCTGGTGTCCATCAAAGAAAACATAAAACATGCAGGCATGCATTCACATGAATATAATGGAGAATAAAGGAAACTGAAATCATATGAAGCAAAGTAACTCAAGAGAGTGAAAGACAAATGTCACTTCTTTTTCTCAATCCAGAATGTACACTTAGACAGTGCATGCATGTATATGACATGAAAGTCGGTGGGGTTTGTGTAAGGTAAGAAAGGACTCTAAAACTAGGGGGAGGTGGTTGCAAGGTTAAATAACAAACACATCATGTTTCCTCTGGTGGAACTAGATTGAATATCACTCATACAACTGCTTCTGTATAGTGCATGTACATAGAGAGCATAAGGGAGAACATGGGGACAGAAAGTACCAGCTGGTAGACCGGTGACGTGAGCACATGATACATTGTTAATGTGTGAAAGCATAGTACACATATATGAAAATGTCTCAGTGTAAATCATAATTTTGTATGTTAACAAAAATTAAGTAAAGACTAAAAGAAAAACTAAATGTAACAAAATCTATTTGTGGCCAGTCATTTCTAGAAATGTATTTTTCTGCCTGTTTTTCAAATAGGTCTCTCAGGGCGTTTTATACTCCTTACTTCAGTGTTCTTTGTGAGAAAGTGAGCCTTGTGAGGACAGGCCATTTGTTAACAGTCCCATCTTGTCCCAGTGGCTTGGCCAATGTCAGTAGACACAGTTCATTGGTATTAAAACAGTCTTGGAGTGAAAGAATTACTTTTCGTGAGGAACCTGGCTTGCGCTTTACTAGAAATGTCAAAATACTGTTTGTTTTTCATGTTTTTAAACTGACCTGTTTTTTTTTTTTTAAGAGATCATTCTTAGTTGTGCCACTAAGTAATGAGTTGCTTTTTATTTTTATTTTATAAGATTTTGATTTTATTTTTATAACTTAAAAGTTTTTGTTTTTTATTTCATTTTGTCAAAATACAACAGTCTGGAAAACAAATTCTGAATTTTTAATGTTTTGCTAATCAAAATATAAGTACCTTTACTTTTAATTCTTTAAAGCCATTATGGCCTTAATTTTTATCCCTGCCACTTGCCTCAGCTGCCGCTGTGCTCTAAATACTTAGGACGTTTTAGAGTTTTGTTTCTAGGAAAATACTTAATTTTCATATACTTACTATATTTAGGTACTGCTGATGACCCATTAGCTGATATTTCTGAAGTCTTAAACACAGATGATGACATTCTTGGAATAATCTCAGATGATCTTGCAAAATCAGTTGATCATTCAGGTATACATGAATACTGTTTGCCTGATCTCTGTTCTGTGATTTGAGAGGTGTATGGATGTGGAAGACGTTTATTTTTTCTAGTAACAGAAGTGGGTTTGGTGTCTTGCTTTTTTTTTTTTTTTGGACTGTGTCAAAGAAGCTATTATTAACCTTCCTTGAGGAGGGGACATAGCAAGTGGGCTTATTTCTGTCACCTTTCTAATTGCATCAGATTTAAGGCATGTTGCCTTAAAGGTCTTGGTGTACTTTCTCTTTTTATGTGTTTTCCCTTCCTTCCCACTTCCGTGGTAATCATCCATTTTATCTGGTTTGGGTCTTGTAGGTCTTGATTTATGCACTTTCCAGGTTGGGAGCTCACCCTTCCCTTTGGGTAAGAACTGAGCGGTGGATGGCGCTGACTAGAAGTAGTCTTTCTTAGTAGTGGTCTCAGCTGGAGCAGCCTGAGGTGCATGCGTGGTTATTAGTAGTGCTAATGTGTCACTAATCCACACTTTGCTTTTCCTTTCTTGTGTTCAGCTAAAGCATAGTGCTCTCAATGACTTCCTTAATAATTTTAATGAATGGTTTTATTGTTACATATTGCATATTATAGTAGTTTGCAATATTACCTGAATAATAGTTTCTAATATAAGATTAAATAAAAAGACTAAAAGTTAAGACTAATGGTATTAAGAAAATATGAAGAACAGATAGTAGGCTACTATTATTAGATGTTATAAGGTGATGAACATAACTCATACTTTTAGAATTTAGCTGTAAAATGTTTAAAATAATTTATAGTTGAAATCATTTTTAAAGATGACTGTTAAGCTTTCATACTGAGTATACATCTTTGAGTTATTTTTTGCTGAAACCTGTCATTCCTGTGTCCCATGTTTCACAATGATACCACTGTTTTCCATGTTAGAGAAGTTTTTCATGAAATGGCCTCATACAGGAGTTTAAATTTTGCAAATATTGCCAAGTCGAAATTAGATTTGTTCTTTTGTTCTTAGGGAAACGAAATGTATTTACTCTGATGAAAAGATAACTTTGGGTATCATATAAACATATAGGTACAATGTAGCTAAATTTAATAATGGCCCGTATAGGCTTCATTCACATCCCAGAGTTGTGTGTTAATACAGATTGGCAGTATTGGCCTTTTAGTGCATGTCATGGACTCACCTTCTCCTTTATTTAACTTGTTCTTTTAGATATTGGCCCCATTGCTGATGATGCTTCCTCTTTGCCTCAGCCAAGTGTCAGTCAGAGTTCACGACCATTAAGTGAAGAACAGCTAGATGCCATCCTCAGTCCTGAACTAGACAAAATGGTCACAGATGGTAAACTATTTACCCTACATCTAGGCTTTCTAAAAGACTTGAGTAAATATGACTTTCAAAGCTTTCTGCATGCAATTTTATGTTTGGACTTGCTTTAATAATTTTTCTATTAATTAAATGGAAATTTAAGTCATATACTGAATAGGTAATTATTAATATTCCTTTTATTTTAGGAGCAATACTTGGAAAGTTATATAAAATTCCAGGTATGCTTTTATTCTGTTGTTTTCATTTATAAAAAGATGGCTTTCCTTGTAGAATGTTCCTAATAATTTTCATGTCCTTTCTGTGATTACTTTGCCCAGAGCTTGGAGGGAAGGATGTTGAAGACTTGTTCACTGCTGTGCTTAGTCCCGCCTCCACCCAGCCGGCTCCATTGCCACAGCCTCCCCCCCCACCACAGCCACTACCTGTGCACACTCAGGGTATTCTGTTACTTTTTCAGCATGATTTTGTGTGTGTGTGTGTGTGTGTGTGTGTGTGTGTGTGTGTGTGTTTGCAGGTATGTGTGACAATGTGCACACAAGGTCAGTCTCATGCAGTGTTCCTCAAGAGTTATCTACTCTTTTGAGTGTCACAATGACCAACTTTATTTACTTATTACTGAGTGTGCAGGATATATGTGCTCAAGCTTGTGTGTGCACACAAGCAAAAATGCTCTTCATGTGCTTGTGCGTTTACACCCTGGCATGCACGTCTAGGTCAGAAGGTAATGTCCAGGAATCAAGGCTCTTCTTCCACCACATGGTTCTCAGAGATTGAACTCAGGCTATCCAACTTGGCCAGAAGGGTTTCCACCCACCGATCCATCTTACTGACTCATTTCCAGGATCCCATTAACTTTTTACAGTTTATTTTATGCGTATTTATAGCTGTTGAAAGTGTCCATCCTGGGACACATGGAGAACAGGACAGCCGCAGTGGGTTCATTCCTCTCACCATTTTGGTCTTAGGGCTCTAACTCAGGTGCTGAGGCTTGGCTACAAGCAGTAACTTTATTCCCTCAGCCTTCTCAGGCCTCAGTTTCTGTGTTCTTCACCCTCTTTACTGTTTGATATGTCTCCCAGCTTCAGCATGGTTGTTTATCACACATGCGCACATGCGTGAGGACATGCACAGGTGTGCGCACTTGCACACACAATGCTACATTTACAAACTTAGAGGGAAAAAAAAAAACACTTTTGTAATGATCGAAAGATACTACCTGTGGTCACACTCTGCCTCCCTGAAATTCTCTAACTCACATGATTCATCTTGAGAGCAGAACAGACTTGGGGAGGTAAGGGTACCCTGCCTCTCTCCTTACCCCAGGCATACCGTAACTCCCTTTTCATTCTGCTCATCCCTAAGTGGGGGGAACACACCCTCTGTCCATCAGCCTCACTCAGTGGGTCTGGCTTCAGTTTCACTGTTCTCTCCTCAGAGGTGAAGCAAGCTCATCGTTACCCCATGTGCTTCCCTTTGTAGTATGTGGCACAGATATGAGTGCTTTCTGCAGTGAATATGATCTCCTACAAGACAAATCTGATCCTGCTCACCACAGGACCATTGTTCAGAGTCAAGCGGTGGCTTTTGCCCATTTTTAAATTCCTGTGAATTGTTTTCCTGGAAATTTTTTCATTTTTTTGGCCAAGTTGTTTTTCCTACTAGTAACAATTTTCAGTAAAACATAGGTTGGAGACTTTCCTTTCTTGAGAGCTGAAATCCAATAATTAAGAATAAGGTTTATTGTATATTGGAGGAGAAAGATAACATAGATGTGTCCTTTGTTAGTGATTTAGTGTAATGAATTGTGTAATGCAATGGTATTTTTATAAACTTTTACCCCTTTTCATATGAAATTAAATTTACAGATTCTTTTTACTATCCATTTTTTTGTCTACACAAAAGAATTGCATAGCATAAATAGTGGAAATGCTTGAATTTTGACCAGTTTAGCTCATAAACGTAAATCTACCTTGAGCTTTGCCATACTAAACGTTTAATTTACATTTGGGTAAAACACGTGCAATAACTGTTTCCTGCTCTGATTTAGCGTTTCTCAACCTGTGGGTCATGCTCCCTTTGGCAAACCTCTATCTTTAAAAATATTTACATTATGATTCATAGTACAGTAGCAAAATTATGAAGTAACAGTGACAGTTTTATGGTTGGGAGTCACCACAGCATGAATAACATTAGAGGGTTACAATATCGGGAAGGTTGGGGGCCTCTACACAGTTATTTTTTCATGCTTTTAAGAATTCTTCAGTATTTTTCTTCTCAATATATAAAACCAAATTTTCTCCATGTATTTTATAGTTGAAAGTATGTATTTTAGAGATAAAAGTTACAGATACACTCATTTATGAAACCCATGTTTATTAGGGCATTGGCACAACTTCCTGTGCAGTGTTATTTGTAGAAAAAGTTTTGAGAGGATTTAAGGATGACCTAGCACTGTTAGGTAATTTAAGACAAGGTTGAACGCCCTTCTGAGCCTATAACCTCTACTGCAAGACTGCAGATTGAAAGTATACAGTGGGCTTACAGAGAAGAACAAGGAGAACAGAGTAGATTCAGTGTTTGTATCTGAAATCAGTCGTTCTGATTTAAGGGTAAAGTGCGGTCATGTGACAGGTAGTCAAGAGCGACAACTTGGTTTTTCTGACAGAGGGTGAAGAGGTGAGGTAGGCAGACGGTGCCTCTCAGATCAGAGCACAAGGTATTAGTGCTGGGTTGTTGGCATCTGTGAGCACTGGGCAGAGGCCGTGTGGTCAGCCTTTCTATCCATGCTTCTCCCAGTCAAGACAGACTCGTATCGAGTCAAGAAAGACTCGTGTTAATGAAATGGTGTGGCAAGTTAGGTGTTTGGGTAGGATTCCGCTGTCCATATTGGAGGTCAGTTTCAAAACTGAGTTGTTGATTTGAATGTGAGCTGTAATAATGGGGCTGGAGGGACAGCGCAGTGGATAAAGCAGTTGTCGTACAAGTAAGTTTAAGGAGCAGCATGCAGATAGCCAGCCGCACATAATAGCTAAGAGTGAGTAAGTCTGTGCCTAGCCCATCTGACTACAGGAGGCCTGCAATCACGTAGTCCCTGCTATCTTTTCCACCTCGTTGTTTTTATTGCTCTTGTGTGTTTGCTGTGTTTGATTTTGAGACAGGCTTTCTTAGTATAGTCCTGGCTGTCCTGGAACTTGCTCTGAACATCGGTCTGGCCTCAAAGATCCAACTCTCTCTGCCACCCGAGTGCTGGTACCAGAGGCGTATGCCACCACCACCAAGCTTATATTCTTCCTTCTTAAGTCAGATAAAAGCCACCAAGGGTAGCAGAGCGAATGCAAGGATCTCATGTGGCCTTGTCGTTAGAGACAGAATGTAAAATCAGACCGATGACTGCAGTACGTGGCCTGCAGAGGTAACACTGTTTAAAGTGGGAAGGAGGACAGTGCAGTGCTGTTAATAGTAATACAGAAAGGCAAAAAGCAGAAATTTCAAAAAGATTAGATACAGTAAGTGGATGTTTGTTTAGGTAAAACTGATAAGTGCTCAGCTCTTTCTGTGTAATCATCCTCAAAATGGTTCTCCTTACGAACGAGTTTCACTTAGACAGGTGTGATAAAGTTCAAGAAAGTGACCCTCTTAACTTGTTTGTCAGTGTGGTGAGCTGAGAGAAGACTGCCCTGCAGTCTGGGTTATCTGTTACATCCCTGTTTTATCCCTCAAAATTAGTTTTGTAAGCAGCAAAGAAGAGAAGCTTTCCCAGCTACTTGTGTAAGCTTTGGAAGTCTTGTGATCTACATTTTTTGTCTTAAACGAAGGGACATGTGATAAGTGCTTTGAGGTTTTGTGAAGCTACAGAGTTCATACATGTAAGGGTTCATAAAGCAGTCCTTATTAGCACACAGGCAAAGCACCAGGCATGGTGGACTTGTATGTAGTATTGCTGATAGATAGCCACAATGGCGAGCATGTTTTTACCACCAACCTTTTATTTATCCTAATTATCTAAAAGGCATTTAAGCCTGCCTGCCTGCCTGCCTGCCTGCCTGCCTATCTACATATCTATGTGTGTTGGTGTTTTGCCTGTATATATGTTAGTGTGAGAGTGTTAGATCCCCTGGAACTGGAGTTGCAGACAGTTGTGAGCTGACATGGAGGTGATGGGCATTGAACTTAGGTCCTCTGCGTGCAGAGCGGCAGTGCTTTTAACTGCTGCGCCATCTCTCCAGCCCTCATTTAAGCCCCTTTAAAGGCATGTAAGACAGGTGAGTGAGTAAAACTCTGTCTGAATTCAGTTCCTGGAGTCCATGTTTTAGACGATGAAAGCCAGCTCCAACACACCTCTTCATGTTGGGAAAAGACAGTGCATTTTAAATAGTCTAGACGTGTGGATGATTGTGGTTGTGTATACTTGATGGTGGGGGAAACATGAGGACATTTCTCATTTGCCTACTGTTATAAAAAAAGATGATAAAGTATTTGGAAAGAGAGTTGAAAATGCTTTTGGAAGTTGGAAATTCAAGTAGTGAGAGGACAAAACTATGATTATTGTTTTTGTAACATGTGTATTTAATAGTTCCTTCCTACCAGGAAGTATATGTCCTGAGAACTAAATATATATTCACTGTGCATAAGAACACTTCCATTTTACAAGTTGACTTAGAAGTCGGTTCTGCTTCTAACAAGTTCTAGACTTAGAATTAAAACTTAGAGCTGTTGGACTGTAAAAACGTTCATCTAATGTACTACATTAGAAGTGTGATTGTTTGGGACCACACTTCAAAACTAACCACATCACCCTTCAATATGTGTTATATAGTGTATCATTGAAAAAAGTACTACCTTAAAATAGTATGAAAAGTTTTATTTAGAAATATTTAAGCCACTTGTCATTTATGAATATTTTGAAAAATAAATGATTGTTTTTCCTTCTTTAAGATGTTTTTTCCCGGATGCCACTCATGAATGGCCTTATTGGACCCAGTCCTCATCTCCCACATAATTCTTTGCCTCCTGGAAGTGCACTGGGGACTTTCCCTGCTATAGCACAATCCCCTTATACTGATGTCAGGTATTTAAATTTTCTGTGGAAACAAATTATACTACCCTTTGTTCTGTCTTAGTCTTTTAAGTTATTATGCATGGTATTAGTACTTATTATATTTACTAAGAATTTTACTTAAGGATTTCAAACATATTTAAAGCTATTTTGAAGAAGATCCTAAGGAGAGTAGTACTTGAGCATAGTATTAATAGAAAGTTACTTTGTTTATAAAGTAAAAATGTTCTGTTATTTTTCCAGGGATAAAAGTCCAGCATTTAATGTAATGGCAAGTGATGCCAACAGCTCCTGGGTGCCGACAGCTCCAAGTATGGAAGGGGAAAACGACACCCTGTCAAATGCCCAGAGGAGCACACTGAAGTGGGAGAAAGAGGAGGCTCTCGGTGAGGTGGCAACAGTAGCACCAGTCCTCTACACAAATATTAATTTCCCCAATTTAAAGGAAGAATTCCCAGGTTAGTAGTAATAGATGTGCTAACATACCTGTGAAATTTACCCAGTCTCTCCTCAATGCCCTGCCTTTGTTTTAAAAGGCACTAGAAAGTCTTTTTGTTGTGGTTGTTACTGTTGTTCTTGTTTTTGTTTGTTTTGGTTTTGGCCATAAGGTTTCACTGTGTAGCCCTGGCTTTCCTGGAACTCACTTTTGTAAACCAGGCTGGCCTCGAATTCAGCTCTGCCTGTCCTGTGATTGAAGGTGTGTACCACCATGCCCAGCTCAGGAGAAAGTCTTTTGTCATCCCATGCTCATCTTGACCTGATAACCCAAGATGAAAGATAGTACTTAGTAACTCTAGGCCTTGTGCTCATTTAAATATTTCCCCAAACTCTTTACTTAATGAGATTGTCAGTTGTCCAGGTCTTAGCAGTTCTCTATTATGAGGTAGTTAGTGCTATGTGATTCTTTTTTTTTAATTAAGTGAAAATGTTACTAATTCTTGGAGGTTTTCCCCATATATATGATGCATTTTGACCATCATACTTATCCAGTGTTCCACTTCATAACCCTCCCAGATTCACCCCCCTTTCCTTCCAAGTTGTTTCTCCTCCTCTAAGAAACAAAACAATCCATGGAGTCCAGTGTGTGCTGCCTATATCCTTCTGGGTGTGGGACCCATCCACTCTAACATGGTTTACCTCCTAGGGGTCATACTCCTATCGAAAATCGACTTTCCTTTCTCACGCCATCAACTCACTAACTCCTCATCTAGGCATGGAAACTCGCAAACCCTTCCCCTGCGAGCCAGAAGCTGCACGAGGGCATTGGATCCTATTGAAATATAGTTCCAGATAGTTGTGAGCCTCCATGTGACTACCAGAACTCACCTGGATCCTCTGGAAGAGCAGCCACTGATCTTTACCACCAGTCAGCTCTCTCTCCATCCCAGTCACCGAGCTGTCTTACACCTGTTGTCCAATGCCAAGCAAGATCTCCATTTGCTTCATCTACATCTGATACATAAAATCTGAATGATATTTTATTGTAGTGTTTTGCCTGTGCCTTGTTTAGAGTAAGACTGAATCATCAGTTGTAATTTCACTTCGGAACTCAAAACATTTTGAATTTTAGATAGTTTTAGATTTCTGATTTTCACATTAATAACACTCAACCTGTTTTGTGTTAAAATAAGATCAAAATAAGTTCAGAAGTAGCTTTTATTACAACTCTGCATCACCGTCTTTGTGAAAGTGTGTCTTCTATGCTTTTGCAGATTGGACTACTCGAGTGAAACAAATTGCCAAGTTGTGGAGAAAAGCCAGCTCTCAGGAAAGAGCACCATATGTGGTATTTAAATAATTCCTATGTGTTAGATCTTTAAGCACAATATTTGAAACTTATTTTTATTAGGTAATAAAAAGAAAATACTTGTTAATACTTAGAAAACTAGCAGTTTTATATAGTAACTCATCTTATTTCACCAAAGAACATAACATTTTTAAAGCTATGTAACAGGTCAGAGTATTTAAGGTTTCAATTAATTCATGTCACCTTGAAATTGTTTTATCTCTTAACAGACAGTACTGCTATTGAGAGTGAGAGTAGTTTTTATGTATATGAGTTTACAAGGAAATCTTTATACATCTTGCATTTGAGACTTCCTTTAAGGAGTTCTGAAATACCACCAGAGTTTGAAATGATTACATAATTCACAATTCAGGATAGTGAATAATTATCTTCTAAGGAGCTGGAATGAAATGAACCCTTTTGTGTACCTGTAGTCACATTAAAGCCTTATTGTTGTTTACCTGACCTTGCATGCATTGATATTCAGCTACAATGATAACTTTGAATGGAGCCAATGGGGGGCGGGGCTGGAGGATAATTTTATGGTTTGTTTTAAATTTTGTAGCGATAGAATATTTTTTTATAACTTGCCTTGATGGTAAGCTTCAGCTTTCCAGCTGTTTTGGTTGGACGATCAGTTTGCTTTTTTTAATGTAAGTTGAGGATGTGCTAAATCTTCCATGTTGTAATGCTGTGTTTGGATTATAGTGAACTCTATTCTATTGCACTGGGATTCCTGCAGTGACTCAAGCATATATGTAGAAATGCCTTCTCTCTCAGCAGCGTGCCCTGTGCAGGTGTCTGCTTACTGTCTAGGTCCGTTCTTAGCAGAGGTTAAGTTTTCAAGAGTGATGCTTCAAATATTTAACACACGTTTTATAGCTTACAAATAGGACATATTTTGTTTTTTCTTTTTGTCAAAGCAAAAAGCCAGAGACAACAGAGCTGCTTTACGCATTAATAAAGTTCAGATGTCAAATGATTCTATGAAGAGGCAACAACAGCAAGACAGCATCGATCCCACCTCACGCATCGATTCGGATCTTTTTAAAGATCCTTTAAAGCAGAGGGAATCAGAGCATGAACAGGAATGGAAGTTTAGACAGGTATTGGAATTTTGGATGATCTTTTTAAAAATTATCTTATTTTCTTACATTTCCAGCCATTGCCCCTCCCCAGTCCTGCCTCCTACAGTTTCTCATTCCATTCCTCCTTCCTCTTGCCTCCAAGAGGGTGTTCAACACCGCACCCCCATCCCTGCAGGACCTCCCCCTTACCTGGGCCTCAAGTTACTCCAGGATCAGGTGCATCTTCCACCACTGAGGTCAGAGCAGGCCGTCCTCTGCTATATGTGTGCTCTGGACCAGCCTATGTTGGTGGCTCAGTCTCTGGGAGATCCCTGGGTTCCAGGGCTTCCTATGGGGTCACCCTCCCCTTCAACTTCTTCAATTCTCTATCTAATTGGACCATAGGGGTCCCCAACTTCATTCCAGTGGTTGGGTAGAAGTATCTGCATCTGTCTCAGTCAGCTGCTTGTTGGGCCTCTCAGAGGACACCATGCCAGGTTCCTGTCTGTAAGCACTCCACAGCATCAGTAACAGTGTCAGGCCCCCAACTGCCACCCAGAAATGGCAGTCATTGAGCCATTTTTCCTTCAGTCTCTTTTCCATCTTTTTGTCCCTGTATTTCTTTTAGACAACAATTCTGAGTCAGACATTTTGACTGTGGGTTGGTAACCCTGTCCCTCAACTTGAAGCCCTGTCTATCTACTGGAGATGGACACTTCGAGTTCCCTCTCCCCATTGTTGGACATTTTGGCTAAGATCACTGCCATTGAAACCTGAGTGTCTTACCTCCTAGGTCTGGTACTTTCTAGAGGGTCCCCCAACTCCAACCCCCGAGGCTGCATATTTCCATTCATTCTCCTGTCCTTCTTCTTATGAGAAGAGATAGGAAAAGGAAACCACTTAAGAGAGAAGAGGTGGGAAGAAGGAGGCAGTTTTACTGGGAGAGCTTTACAGAGACAGGTTGAATAGAGAACGAGTTAGATATAGGTGAAGACAGATAGTGTCACCCCCTCCCCATACCTGATCCTGTACCCCCTTTCCACTCAATCTCCCCTCTCCTACCTAGGTCCCTCGCTCCCTCTGCTTCTGTGATTATTTTCTTCCCCCTTCTAAGTGGAATTGAAACTTGGGCCTTTCTGCTTGTTAAGAACTTCTTAAGATCTGTGGGTTGGTTGCATTCTAGATATTCTATACCTTTTGGCTACCATGCCTGTCCTTTTGGATCTGGGTTACCTCACTCAGGATAGTATTTTCTAGTTCCATCTATTTGGCTGTAAAATTCATGATGTCTCATTTTTAATAGCTGAGTAATATTCCGTTGTATAAATTAACCACGTTTTCTGTATTCATTCTTTGGTTGAGGGACATCTAGTTTCCAACTTCTGGCTATTACAAATAAGGCTGCTATGAACATGTGCCCCGGTGGCATGGTGGGCATCTTTTGGGTATACAACCAGGAGTGGTATCGGTGGATCTTCAGGTAAAACTATTTTCTGAGGAAGTGCCAGATTGATTTCCAGAATGGTTGTCCCAGCTTGCACTCCCACCAGCAGTAGAGGTGTGTTCCTCTTTCTCCATAGCCTCACTAGCATCTGCTATCTCCTGAGGTTTTTTATCTTAGCCATGCTGATTGTTGTGAAGTAAAATCTCAGGGTCATTTTGATTTTCGTTTCTCTGATGACTAAGGCCTTTGAACATTTCTTTAAGTGCGTCTCGATGGCCATTCAAGATTCTTCTCTTGTGAATTCTCTGTTGAACTCTGTACTCCATTTTTTAATTGGGTTACTTTTTTTCTTTCCTTTTTTCTTTTTTTGGAAGTTAACTTCTTGAGTTCTTATATATTTTGAATATTGGCCCTCTATTGGATGTAAAGTTAGTGGAGAATTTTCCCCAATATGTAGGTTGCTGATTTGTCCTTTCAACAGTGTCCTTAGCCTTACCGAAGCTTTTCAGGTTCATGAGATCCTATGTATCAATTATTGATCTTAGAGCCTGAGGCATTGGAGTTCTGTTCAGGAAATTTCTCCCTGTGCCAATGAGTTCGAGGCCCTTTCCTGTGTTCTTTTCTATTAGACTCAGTATTTCTGGCTTTTGCCTGAGGTTTTTTATCCTCTTGGACTTGAGCTGTGTGCAAGGTGATAAATATGGATCTATTTTCAGATCACCAGTTGGACCAGCAACTTTTATTGAAGATGCTGTCTTTCCTCCACTATTTGTTTTTGGCTGTGTGTGTTTCTCAAAGATCAAGTGTCCATAGATAGATGTGTGGGTTTATTTCTGGGTTCCCATTTGATTCCATTGATTGGACTTTCTGTCTCTTTTTTTTTTTTTTATATCTATTGCTTTGCAGTACAGCTTGAGGTCAGGGATGATGATTCCCCCTGGAATGGCTATCATGGTTTGTTTGTTTTTTTTTCCATATGAAGTTGAGAATTGCTCTTTCCATATCTGTGAAGAATTGTGTTGGAATTTTGATGGGAATTGCATTAAATCTGTAGATTGCTTTTGGTAAGATGGCCATTTTCACTATGTTAATCCTGTTGATCCATGAGCATGGGAGATCTTTCCATCTTCTGAAGTCCTCAATTTCTTTCTTCAAGGGTTTGAAGTTATACAGATATTTTACTTGCTTGATAAAGAATTACACCAAGATATTTTATATTATTTGTGGCTATATTGTGAAAGATATTGCTTCCCTAATTTCCCTCTCACCCTGTTTATTAATTGTATAAAGGAAGGCTACTGGTTTATTTGAATTAATTTTATATCCACTCTCTTTTCTGAAGTTGTTTATCAGCTGTAGGAGTTCTCTTTTGGGATTTTTGAGGTCACTTATGTATACTATCTTCTTTCCATTTGTTTTTCTTTGATCTCCTTTTGTTGTCTAATTGCTCTTGTCTGTGGCCATACCCCACTGAACAGTGCACATAGTCTCATCTTGAATAATTTGCTTTTTAAATTGCATTTTTGATTGTTTTTTAAATATTTATTTGTTTTATGTAAGTACAATGTACACTGTCATTGTCTTCAGACACACCAGAAGAGGGCATAAGATTCCATTACAGATGGTTTTGAGCTACCTTGTGGTTGCTGGGAATTGAACTCAGGACCTCTGGAAGAACAGATAGTGCTCTTAACCACTGAGCCATCTCTATAGCCCCACATTTTTGATTTTTAAGTAAGTGAGGTAGTTATGTCATTTCAGATTATAATTTTTAATAGAACTTGAAAAATGTTAAAAATAGATTTCTCTTTTTGGTTATATTTTCAAATTGGTTGTAGATACTTGCCGAAATATATATAATATACTGCTATAGGACTAAATAGGGCACACTATTATGATAATCCTTTTCCTAGTAATTTATCTACTAGGAAGCAGTCTGCTAGTTACTGACATCAGATGATGAACTTTGTGCTGTCTTCTTTCTGTGATTTGTGTGCTTTTTCCTTAACAGCAAATGCGTCAGAAAAGTAAGCAGCAAGCTAAAATTGAAGCCACACAGAAGCTGGAACAAGTGAAGAATGAACAGCAGCAGCAGCAGCAGCAACAACAGCAGCAACAACAGCAACAACAACAACAACAACAACAACTTGCTTCTCAGCACCTTCTAGTAGCACCTGGTTCAGATACTCCAAGTAGTGGAGCACAGAGTCCCTTGACACCTCAGACTGGCAATGGGAATGTGTCTCCTGCACAGACATTCCATAAAGACCTGTTCTCCAAACACCTCCCCAGTGCCCCTGCTTCCATACCTTCAGATGATGTGTTCGTCAAACCACAACCTCCACCCCCTCCTTCAACCCCATCCCGTATACCTAATCAGGAAAGTCTGTCTCAGTCCCAGAATTCTCAGCCACCTTCTCCACAGATGTTCTCACCTGGATCATCCCACTCCAGACCGCCCTCTCCAGTGGATCCTTATGCAAAAATGGTTGGTACTCCTAGACCGCCTCCTGTTGGCCATAGTTTTCCAAGAAGAAATTCTGTTACACCAGTGGAAAACTGTGTGCCTTTATCTTCAGTACCTAGGCCCATTCATATGAATGAAACATCAGCCACAAGGCCATCCCCAGCCAGAGACTTATGTGCTTCCTCCATGACAAACAGTGACCCCTATGCAAAGCCTCCAGATACACCTAGGCCAATGATGACAGATCAGTTTCCCAAACCTTTTAGCCTTCCTCGGTCCCCTGTGATTTCAGAACAAAGTACAAAAGGTCCTCTTGCAGCTGGAGCCAGTGATCACTTTACCAAACCTTCTCCTAGAACAGATGCCTTTCAGAGGCAACGGCTACCCGATCCATACGCAGGACCATCATTGACACCTGCCCCACTGGGTAATGGGCCGTTTAAGACCCCACTGCACCCTCCTCCATCTCAGGATCCATATGGATCTTTGTCACAGGCATCAAGGCGACTCTCTGTTGACCCTTATGAAAGGCCTGCCTTGACACCAAGGCCAGTAGATAATTTTTCTCATAATCAGTCAAATGATCCATATAGCCAGCCTCCCCTAACTCCACACCCAGCTATGGGTGAATCTTATACTCACTCTTCAAGGGCTTTTTCTCAGCCTGGAACCATATCAAGGTCAGCATCTCAGGACCCATATTCACAACCCCCAGGAACTCCACGTCCTGTTATAGAATCTTACTCCCAAACCTCAGGAACAGCTCGATCCAATCAAGATCCTTATTCCCAACCTCCTGGTACTCCCCGGCCTAACACTATTGACCCATATAGTCAGCAGCCACCTACCCCTAGGCCTTCTCCACAGACAGATATGTTTGTTACGTCTGTGGCAAGTCAGAGACACACTGATCCATATACTCATCATCTTGGGCCGCCGAGATCTGGAATTTCTGTTCCCTATTCTCAGCCACCAGCAGCACCAAGGCCAAGGACTTCAGAGGGTTTTACTCGGTCCTCTAGTGCAAGACCAGCCCTCATGCCAAACCAGGATCCTTTTTTGCAAGCAGCACAAAACCGAGTACCAGGTTTACCTGGCCCTTTAATAAGGCCACCTGATACATGTTCCCAGACTCCCAGACCAGCTGGGCCTGGCCTTACAGACACATTCAGTCATGCTTCCCCATCTGGTGTTCGTGATCCGTACGATCAGCCTCCAATGACTCCCAGGCCACATTCTGAGTCTTTCGGGGCTAGTCAAGTTGTCCACGATCTTGTTGACCGTCCAGTTCCTGGATCAGAGGGAAACTTTAGCACATCTTCAAACCTTCCTGTAAGCTCCCAAGGACAGCAATTTTCCAGTGTCTCCCAGCTTCCTGGACCCGTGCCAACCTCAGGAGGAACTGACACACAGAGCACCGTGAACATGTCTCAAGCTGACACCGAGAAATTGAGACAGGTAAATGCTACAGCATTTTCAGATGGTTTAAATATATTATCTGTGGAAGCTCCTCATTAAGTCAAATGGTAATGTACTTTACACATACATTAAAGTTATTCTGTACAGTTTATTAAATACAAGGAAAAAGTAAAAATGGTAAAATCAACACTACTTAAATTAGATTTAACCTGGATCTAATTTTATTCTTCATGAATTTGTTGGCAGATCTTTAAATATAAAAACTCTTACTTTAATGGTGGTTTATTCGGCCATGGGGAAAAACACCCAAATCACCAATTTTCGTTGTAATTTTTTTGGTGTGTGTGTGTGTGTGTGTGTGTGTGTGTGTGTGTGTGTGTGTGTGTGTGTGTGTTCGTTCAGTAGTTAAATGAAGCTTTAAAACATTTTGAAATTTTAAATGTTTATGTAGTCTCATAATGGAAATGTTAAGAATTTATAAAATGTTTGCTTATAAATTCCAGCAATTGTTTCTTTCCATTTAGCGGCAGAAGCTGCGTGAAATCATTCTCCAGCAACAGCAGCAGAAGAGGATTGCTAGTCGCCAGGAGAAGGGGCCTCAGGACACAGCCGCAGTACCTCACCCTCTGCCCCTTCCACACTGGCAGCCAGAGAGCATCAACCAGGCTTTCACCCGACCTCCACCTCCCTATCCTGGGAACACTCGATCACCTGTTATCCCCCCACTAGGACCTAGATATGCAGTTTTCCCCAAAGATCAGCGTGGACCCTATCCTCCTGAGGTTGCTGGTGTGGGGATGAGACCGCATGGATTTAGGTAATGCTTTTCATTTTCTGCTAGATTTAGGTTGATATTGGAAGAAGGAACTGGACAAAAAAAACATTAGTATTTGGCAAGAAGTGGTTTTCTACTTTTTTATTACTATGAGATACAGTCATCATAGTTTTTAGCTCAGGAGAGATCGTGGACTTCTTTCCTCTAAGAACTCTTGACAGACGTTGTAAGTGTTTACAGAGTGACTGATAATCCTAATAATGTAGCGTGTCACGCCAGCTTCCAAATGTCGCAGCTGACGCCTAGTGACACTTGTTGTGATATGATGGACGATAATGTTGCATTTTATTCTTTTAGTTAAATTGTAGGATGTCTGTAGAGAGTTGCAGATTAGAGAGGTATCTCCTTTTAGAGATTGAGTGACACAATTGAGTTGTAGAATGAGTCAACATGTATGACCAATACACACTATTGTAAGGAGAGAGCTCCTTAACATGGGCTTTTTTAGAGGACACATAATTTAATCTTATGTCTGGTATATTCTTTCCTTCCCTTTTTTAATTCTACCTTAGTTGTAGTTTACACTCGTTGCTGTTTTGTGTATTTTAAGAAGTGTATGTGTGTCTGTGTAGGATGTATATGTAAATGTGCATGGGGAACTAAGAGGTAGATACCGTGTGTCTTCCATTGTTCTTTCCCTTATAGTGTTGAGAATAAGGTCTCTCCTTCAACCTGGATCTTACTGGTGTGGCAAGACTAGCTTTCCAGTCAATCCTAAGGATGCTCTGGAATCCTCCCCTCACCCCTCCAGGATTATGGGCATCACTACTGTGCTTGGCCTGTGTGCATGTGTGTATATGCTTGTTCATAAAAGTCCTTAGTGACTGAGCCACCTGTCCAGTGTCTGTCTGTTATTCTGTGTGTGAGCCATAAGTCACATGTGATAGGTAGCCAGAGACCAACTTTGTGGAATTAATTCTCTCCTTTATGTGTTCTAGGAGTCATACTCAGATCATTTACAGGGCAAACATTTTTACCCATTGAGCCATCCCACTATCCTAGTTTCGTCTATTTAAAAAAAAAATTAAAGTGTGTGCGTGTGTGTGTGTGTGTGTGTGTGTGTAAAATGTGTTTTGATCAACTTCTAACTCCTGTCAGAGTATCTTACATTTTCACTGTCATTGGGCTTAGCAACAGTATTTTTTAATCTGTAGACTAACTTAAAACTTCTTTTTCTTTATTTTTTCTTTATTTCTAAATTGATTATCATTCTTAATTATTTGGGTTTTGTTTGTTTTTTGGCTTTTAGAGTTGGATTTCCAGGAGCTAGCCATGGTCCCATGCCAAGCCAAGATCGTTTCCATGTGCCTCAGCAAATACAAGGATCTGGAATTCCTCCAAACATAAGAAGACCAATGTCTATGGAAATGCCTAGACCTTCAAATAACCCACCAATAAATAATCCAGTTGGGCTTCCTCAGCATTTCCCACCACAGGGTCTGCCAGTTCAGCAGCATAATATACTAGGCCAAGCTTTTATTGAGCTGAGGCACAGAGCTCCAGATGGAAGGTCACGGTTGCCATTTGCTGCTTCTCCTGGCAGTGCTATGGAGTCACCTTCTCATCCCAGACATGGAAATTTCCTTCCCAGACCTGACTTTCCTGGACCTAGACACACAGACCCCATAAGACAACCTCCCCAGTGTCTACCTAATCAGCTACCTGTGCATGCAAATTTAGAGCAGGTCCCACCTTCTCAGCCAGAGCAAGGTCATCCTGCCCACCAATCTTCTATTGTCATGAGGCCCCTAACTCATCCTTTAAGTGGTGAATTTTCTGAGGCTCCTTTGTCAACATCTACCCCAACTGAAACACCCCCAGATAACTTAGAGATAGCTGGTCAGTCTTCTGATGGTCTGGAGGAAAAACTAGACTCTGATGATCCTTCTGTGAAAGAACTGGATGTCAAAGATCTTGAGGGAGTCGAAGTCAAAGATTTGGATGATGAAGATCTAGAAAATTTAAATTTAGACACAGAGGATGGCAAGGGTGATGACCTGGACACTTTAGATAATTTGGAAACCAATGACCCTAACCTGGATGACCTCTTAAGGTCAGATGAATTTGATATCATAGCGTACACAGATCCAGAACTTGACTTAGGGGATAAAAAAAGCATGTTCAATGAGGAATTAGACCTTAATGTTCCAATTGATGATAAGCTAGATAATCAGTGTGTATCTGTTGAACCCAAAATAAGGGATCAAGGAGACAAAACTATGGTTCTTGAAGATAAGGACTTGCCACAGAAAAAATCCAGTGGTATCAGTGAGATAAAGACAGAAGCCCTGTCTCCCCACTCTAAAGAAGAACCAGAGAGTGACATTAAAAACTGCGATGACAGCAGAGGAGATGCCGAGACAGTGTGCTCACAGGCTTCTGCTCAGACCAGTCACAGTGACCGAGGAAAGCCTTCTCTGCTGACTGCTGATCAAGAGATGCTTGAGAAAAGAAATAACCGGGAGAATGCAGCTCCTGGTGTCTGTGCCATTCAAGAGTCCACTCCTCTGCCTACTCAAGACGTGATGAACTCTTGTGACATAACAGGATCGACTCCAGTTCTCTCGAGTTTACTCTCGAATGAAAAGTGTGATAGCTCTGACATTAGGCCTTCAGTGTCTTCCCCACCAACTCTGCCCATCTCACCATCTACTCATGGGTCAAGTTTGCCTCCTACTTTAATACCACCTGGCCCTCTCTTAGATAATACCATGAATTCTAATGTAACAGTGGTCCCTAGGGTAAACCATGCATTTTCTCAGGGTGTGCCAGTAAATCCAGGATTCCTTCAGGGTCAGTCATCAGTGAACCATTTAGGGACAGGGAAACCTACGAATCAAACTGTGCCTCTCACAAATCAGTCCAGCACCAGTGGCATGCCTGGACCACAGCAGCTAATGATGCCTCAAACATTAGCCCAGCAGAGCAGAGAGAGGCCCCTCCTTCTAGAGGAACAGCCTCTGCTTCTACAAGATCTTTTGGATCAAGAGAGGCAGGAGCAGCAGCAGCAAAGACAAATGCAAGCTATGATTCGTCAGCGGTCAGAACCATTCTTCCCTAACATTGGTAGGAAATTCCTTCTGTCTCAAAATAACTTACTGGGGCATTTGAGTACATGCAGCATGCTTGTAAATACTCATTGTTGAGATTACATTTGGAATCAGTGTAATCTGAGAATTTTCTATCTTCTCGGGTCTTTAAACTAACTGAAGACAGAAATTTTAGATTTCTTCCAGGTCAGTAAAAATGAAGATAACCTTGAATTGTTACCTCATTCAGTTTGGCTTGTGTTAATGGTGGTTTTAGTTTTATCTGCCAATTGTCATAAGAAAATAAATGTAAGGAAATTATGATAGAAATAAAACTTCTTGTTCTTTTGTGTACAAGTGTTGGTAAAGGGTTTTTGTGATTTGGTTTTTTATACTCCACAGATGGTTCTTTCAACTTATTTTTCTTGGTTTACTATTTTTAATAAAAATACAAGTCCATGCAGCCCAACACTTCAGTGCCTTGCCTAGAAGAATTAAAAGTCAGCAGGCATATATCTGAGAATACTTTTTTCTAAACATCAATAACAAAAGCATTGTGTCAGCATGTGGTGCAGACTCCAATATATGACTCTGTTCCACTCACATGCAAAGAGACACTCAGTACCCTCTTCGTACTTTTATTTGTAGTTTTAGCCTGGACATAGTTGTAATCTTTTTCTTTCCTTTAAAAAAATGATAACTAATTTAGTGGAATTCTTTAGTATTGGAAATAACTGCAAACTCTCATTCCTTTTATTGCATTACTAAAAAAATATCATTCTAATTGGCAGTGTACAGGTTGGAACCAACGGGAACTCATTGCTGAACATCATTGTTATGATCACCAATGACTTACAGACTTGTTCTTTTTTCTGAAAGACTAATATATTAAAGTATGCGTCAGTTGTAGACATCTGAAATTCAGCTAAGTTAGGGTGTTACCATTTCTAGATTCCCCTATGTAGTGTAGAAACATATAATGATTATTAAATAATAAGGTATAAGAGTTTATAAACTATGCAATTATTGTGATACTTAAGTTTACCACTTTGTGTATCTTGAACCATGAACTTGAGTAATGTCAAAATACATTTCTTCTTTAGATTTCGATGCAATAACAGATCCTATAATGAAAGCGAAAATGGTAGCCCTTAAAGGCATAAATAAAGTGATGGCACAGAACAGCCTGGGCATGCCGCCAATGGTGATGAGCAGGTAGGTAAATGTTCTCTTCCTTCCTGGGCGTGGGATGTGCTTCTTTAGAGTGCCTCAAACTCAAAAGCCTACCTTTCCCGTGTAAAGAGATTTAAATTCATCTGGATTTAGGGTATTTCCACTCAGGGAGAATGAACTGTAAAATACCACGCAAACATTAGGAAGACTGACTTGGTCATTGAGGAAAGCCAGACTGTTTTTGTTTTTGTTTGTTTAATTTAAAAATGTGTTAGCACTAAGATTTTCCTTCAAGAAATTCTGTGGTTAAGGAAAATATTAATTCAGCTCTAAAATGAAATATTCCATAGATGGCTTTGAATTAGAGAAGGGAAAACAGCAATTTATGGACATTTGGATACTGGGATTGGGGTATTTACATAGTTTTAACATAACAGAAAGTGGAAATTGTCCATTCAGGGGTTTAGATCGAATGCTTGTTACGCTGCAGTGGTCTGTGCCACAGGGCAGTGCTTCTTGATCCTGATCGTTGAGAATCGTTTGCGTGCACCCACCACTACCCTTTTACATGCACTTTCTTTCCCTTCCTACAGACTTCTGAATGGCATTTTCTAGGAATGGTGTCTGAATGCCTGTATTTTTGACAAGTACCTTGAATGATTCTTTAGTTGTATTGCTGTTTCTGATTTTTGTCAGAACAGTAATCAGATCCTCAATTTATTGTTAATGATCTTGTTGAAGAATTATAAAAGGGAGTATAATTGATCATAGAATTGAATATGGAGTTTGTATAGATTGAAGATATAGACATATGCTTTAGGGAACTGTGTAATACATTGAGTATGAATAAGATGCATTTTTGAGCTCGAAGTAGAGATAGTGGTTTGTAAAGATTTTTACTTCCGAGCTGGATTTATTAGCACTGTTCTCTCTCAGGTAACTTTATATGGCATAAGCCTTTTTGCCCTTGAAACCTTTGAAATTTTTCTCAGATATATACATAATAAAAATACAAATTGAAAAAGGAATAGACCACATTTATAACATAGTTAATAATCTCTGATTATATTCATGATATATATGTGTCAATACATTAACAAACTTAGCTTTGAATTTTATAACAAGATAAAGATTGGCCATGACCTATTTTGAGTGTGCAACACTTGACAGGAATATCATGTTTCCTACTGGTGAGAGTATAGTATTGCTAATAAATAATACTGTGTTTTAACTTGATACTCAGAGTCAAGGAAATGCTAGATTTTGTTTGAGCCTTAATTTAAAACATGGGCCTCAGAGTCAGAACTCTGAGTGTCCTATATGTGGTCAACACAATTGTATCAGTGCCTGTTAGACTTGTAGTGCTTTGTCAGCTGTGTGGGAAGTGTACTGGGGACCATTCTAAGGGTTTTGCAGAAATAAGGTAGTCCCTTCTGAGAGTCATGTGGTGTGTTAGATGATGATGCAGACAGCAAGTGATAATCAGATTGAGATTATTCTGTGCCAGAACTGTAGTATAGAGAAAGGAGATACATGAATCAGACTTCTGAAAAACAGATCACAAATAAACACTCAACAACACTTAAGTGCTTCTTTATAATATATTTGGATCTAATTTGAAGTTGTCTTCTATTTATATTTTAATATGTTAAAGCATTCAGTGACTTAATAAGACAGACATGCTTTCAAATAAGCCATAATGGTCCTATCCAGTTATTGGTTTAATTAGAATAAATAAGGTTTCACCAAATGGATTTAACTAGAGGTTAGTCACTAGCTTTATTTTTTCTAATTTGGTTTAATCATTATATTCAAATACATACAAGAACTGTGAAATTATTTGAGGTACTTCTTTTGTTTTAGACTATAAAAGAGCTAAGTAGCACCCTCTGTAGCCCAAGTTGGCTTGAAACTCTTATATAGCTCAGACTGGCCCTGAACTTATAGCATCTTTTCCTCTCGTTTTCTTGGGAACCACCAAGCTTAGTCTAGCTGTTCATTTTCTTCTATTTTTTACTAGTTACTTATTTACATTTCAGATGTTATTCCCCTTTCCTGGTTTCTCCTCCACAAGCCCCCTATACTCTCCTCCTCCCCCTGCCTCTATGAGGGTGCTCCCCCACCCACCCACTCCTGCCTCAGCGCCCTAACATTTCCCTACACTGTAGCATCCAGCCTCCACAGGACCAAGGGCCTCTCCTTCTCCCATTGATGCCAGATAAGACCATATACCTCTGCTATATACCCAGCTGTAGCCATGGATTGCTCCATGTGTACTCTGTGGTTGGTTGTTTAGTTCCTGGGTGCTTTGTGGGTTCTGCTTGGTTGGTGGGATTCAAACCCCTTCAGCAACTTCACTCCTTGCTCTAACTCCCCTGGGATCCCCGCGCTCAGTCCGATGTTTGGCTGCATGCATCCACATCTATATTGGTCAGGCTCTGGCACAGCTTCTCAGGGGATAGCTACACTGCGTTCCTGTCAGCAAGCACTTGGTGTCTGCAACAGTATCTGGGTTTGGTGACTGTATATGGGATGGATCCCTAGGTGGGGCAGTCTCTGGATGGCCTTTCCTTCACCTGCTCCACTCTTTGTCCCTGCATTTCCTTTAGACAGGAGGAACTATCTGTTCTTTTTTTTTTTTCTTTTCTTTTCTTTTCTTTTCTTTTCGGAGCTGGGGACCGAACCCAGGGCCTTGCCCTTGCTAGGCAAGCACTCTACCACTGAGCTAAATCCCCAACCCCCTGTACATTTTTAATAAAGATTGCAACTAGGAAAAAATTTCTTAGTTTGCATATTGAAGCTAGATTTTCACTATAATTGTATCATAAAAATATTTTTGTGAAACCTATGAGGGCCCAAACTCTGCAAATGTTTGGCTGACTTTTTATGCAGCCTTACTGGTCCCCATGAAGATAGCTGCCTAACCATTCTGAGTGGTCATCCACAGTAATCAGAAGGTGCTGAGTGCATAGTGAGAAGAGATCTGTGGCCGTACCCAGAAGGTGGTTGTCAGACTTCTCCTGGAAGAGAGCATTAAGTACCTGTGCAACTTGTGGTGAGCTCATCAGGTGATACTGTGTGCTTTCCTCGACAGATTCCCCTTCATGGGTCCATCCATGGCTGGAGTGCAAACCAGTGAAGGCCAGACCCTAATGCCACAAGCTGTAGCCCAGGTAATGCTGCTCGAATTGCTGGGTTAGGGAAGACACGCCGACCTATATGTCTTACCAAACCCAAATCATAGTGAAGCCCCTCCTAGAGAGTAATAGGAGCAGACCTTCTGGCAACACAGTGAAAGAAAGATGTGCTGTTGCTGTGTAAAATAAAGATTTAAAACCTGGGATTTCTGCCAAGGACCTGCACACGTTAATGATAGAAAGTCACTTGGAAGGAGGCTAAGTGCTTTGGGCTTCTGGCTTCAGGAAAGACATTTCATATCCTGCTAATTGGAATTATTCCATCACATTTAAAGTGTAAAACTGTTGGAAACATTAGGGGATAGTGTCTGTATTCATCCTATAGATATAATTATTCCTTGAGATGACTGCCTTTTTGAATACTGAGCATCTGCAGTCAACTCAGAGTTTAAACATTGATGCTATGATCACGTTATGAAATCTAGAAACAGTAACTCTTTTCATGTGCTATTTTCTATGTTGATTTTTAAAACAATGTATTTGCCTGGTGTGGGAGGATTGTTCTGTGTGCCTTGGAGTTATCTTATACTCTACCAGTTTATCAGTTATTTTTATTATAAAGATAATTTATTCTTTTCCCTATTAAGAGCATAAATACCCTTTGATATACTGGGAAGCTGAGTTTTCTAAATTCTCGGCTTTACTGTGAATTCAGTGTGCACTTTCACAAGTTCTTGAGCCTCTACTCTGCTCTGTCAAATGTTGCATCAGCTTCCCTGCAATACTGTAAGACTGAACCAGCCGTATTCTGGCTTTGAACATAGCTCGAGTCTAACAGAACTTGAATCAACAGGGTAAAGATTTTTTTTCTAAGATTCTATTTATCAGGTCCTGGCCAGGAAATTGTGAAATTTTCTGCTATTCAAACACCATGAAAAAATCAATGCGTTATTAGAACACAAGACCAACATTTTCCTTTACATGGATACTATATTAATCTTGTTATAATTAGCTTCTTTATATAGTACGGTTTAGTGAATCTAGATCATGTATTTATGAACTTATTGACAAAAGAAACCAGGTAGGCATCATCAAAACATCAGATCAGGTGGGATTTTTAGCCTAACTATATAAGATTTTGTTTGCCTTAGTATTATATTTCAGATGAATAACTCATTATTTTCTATTCAACTAAATATGGAAAATATAGTTCAGAGATAAAAATTAATGTTCACATATTAAAATGTTGCCCAACTAATTTATTTGAGTATTTATAAGAGAAGAGAAACTTTAAAGATGTTTTAGAAAATTAAAATTTTTCTTTTTTATTTTTTCCTTCATTTTGAAGTTTTCCCCCCCTTAATTTGAAGTATGGAATTAAACATATTTGTAAATTTTACTTATTTTAGGATGGCAGTATAACACATCAGATTTCTAGGCCTAATCCTCCAAATTTTGGTCCAGGCTTTGTCAGTAAGTATAAATCTAATAAGTTACCTGTTTTCTGGGGATTGCTTGTTTGACTCTATTTGTGTTGTTCTGAAGCTCGGAATTAGTGTAGCGTGTTACAGTGAGCCTGAGCGCCCTGCTCTGTCAGAGTCCGCTGTCCTCTAGGCGTCTTTACAGCAAGGCATGTGTTTCCACTGCTTTTTCTGCCATGCATGAAGAATTAGTTAGAAATAAATACTTTAATGCAGGAAAACCATCTTCCCTATTTTCTTCAACATTGTTGTTTTTTAAAATAGATTTGCCTCTTTCCAATCCATAGCATTAACCCATGTCTACTTTCATGACAGTCTGCTATGATAAGGACACTAAATGGGGAAAAACACAGGGAATATGTTTAAAAGAAGCTGGGTTGAAGCATGGTGTGAAGGTCAAGTATGCAAGAGGCCACTGCGCCCTTCTAGCTGTCCTTTAGGGGTCCCAAGGTGGTTCAGGATAGCATTTAACGTTCCCTCAGACTGAACCTTTCTGAAATCTTCAGACTGCTTAGCTAACTTTTTTCACCATTATCTTTCATTTTGCTCACCTCTGCTCTCCTGGTTCCAGAAACCAGAAAGGCTTTCCTTGCGGTAGGTCTCATTCTACCAGAAGCAGAACTTCTGAAACCTTGTGAAAAAGCCTGTTCTTGACAAAAGCCCTTCAAATTTAGTGCACTAGATTGCACCTTCATACATATACTGGAACTTCTGGGTTTAGGAACAAACCCAAAGTCTGACCTTTTGAAATTCCCCTGCATCAATTATGATCATAATTTGAATACATATTTGCATTAAAAATAAGTAAACTTCTATGACCAACTGGCTTTTTCTGGCTGTATTGTGCCCATTGGATTTGGTTGGATCTTAATGTATGACAATATTCTGTTATAATTGATGTTATTTTCAGCTAATGTCCTTCTAGGATTGTGTTTTTCTTTGTCTTATAGTCAGTCAAACAGGAATACTCGTTTTTTTTACTACATGAGATAACCTTTTTTGGGGACTTGGCATCAGTGGAATAATGTGCTC
The DNA here is from genome assembly GCF_011064425.1 of Rattus rattus. Lineage (NCBI taxonomy): Eukaryota > Metazoa > Chordata > Mammalia > Rodentia > Muridae > Rattus > Rattus rattus. Next base: position 154,501,976 of record NC_046159.1, on the reverse strand, counting down.
TGAGAGAACAAAGGGATCCTAGTGTAAAATTAGATACAATGGGGAGAGCCGTGAGCCGTCCATGAGAGATGAGAAGGCTTTGTTCGGTTACCTTTCACCTCCCCTTGTAGTCATAGAAATTACAAAATTCATGGAAGTTACCAGTGTTTTTAACTTAATATATTTTCTTTATAAGATGTAGACTTCAGAGTGCTTCTTTTTAAAGTTTTCTGGACTTCATCTCCCTATTCCATTTTCCTCCACTACTAAGATGTAGGGAAGACATTATAAACTTAAGAGAAATCAGCATGGTCAATGAGTACCTAATCCATGCTCTGGATGTTAGTGGGATATATCTTCCTTGCCTCTTCAGTCTGTACAACTAAATTAATAAAATGCACATACAACTTGATATACAGTTTGGTTTATGGATTAGATAATTTGATGGTTCTTTTGGAAGATTGGAGTTGCAGAACTCACACGCTTTAGGTTAACTAATGTTTTAATTGAGCATTCTCTGGCTTTCTTGAGTAAATACAATTTTTCAGAAGCTGATACTTCATAGTTATAAAGGACTCTAATAATTAGAATTTTGTTTTCAATTTTTCTTTTAAGTATTCACAATAAAATTGTGTCTTCTTACAAATGAGCTTGCATAACTTTTAATAATCTTGGACTATTGAGAAAATTGACGCACTTGACTTTTGATTCTCTCCTTAGATGACTCTCAGCGGAAGCAGTATGAAGAGTGGCTCCAGGAGACCCAGCAGCTGCTTCAGATGCAGCAGAAGTATCTCGAGGAGCAAATTGGTGCGCACAGAAAATCTAAGAAGGCCCTGTCAGCCAAGCAGCGCACGGCCAAGAAGGCAGGGCGAGAGTTCCCAGAAGAGGACGCAGAGCAGCTCAAGCATGTTACTGAGCAGCAGAGCATGGTTCAGAAACAACTTGAGCAGGTAATAGCCAGGTTTGTAAAATGGAAGCCATCTGCAGCTGAAGAGCTGTGTCAGTGTGGTATTCATCCACTGGCTCAGGATTTTGGTTTATGCTGTTACACAGCATGCAAATCACATTCCTCTAAGACCCCTTAATAACTGGGAGCGGCTGGCTAGTCCTGAGTGATGCTTGCTGCCACTGAGGAGACTGACTCTATTTTATATACTGTCTGTGATCCCGGCATGATTGGATTGTACTAGCAGATCACTGCAGCAGGGGTGGTGGCACACAACCTCTAACCTAGCACTTGGAGGCCGAGCCCCCTCTGAGTCTCATGCTACCCATGTCTCAGCCAATGTGCTCTAGGGTACATAGTAAGACCTTTTTTTTTGTTTGGGGGATTATTTGTTTTGTTTGTTTTGTTAAGAACAAAAGAAAAAAATTAAACCACTGTGCAGGACACATGCTCTAGTCATTTGATAGACTAGGGCTTTCTTGACGTCAGGACCCGCAGAGATCTCTGTGTTGACACAAGAATCAGATCTGGCAAGGGTTTGGTTACTCTGTTTGTCTTTACCTCATTCTTTGCTCTCTGACTTTAATGAAAGTTCAGATAGAGCATTTGAATGACTCTACAATTCTTTGTCATACATATTTTTATGTTTGTTTCTAATGTAGTGAAGGTGAGCTTGCCTAGCATGTGTGAGGTATTGCATTCCCTTGAGTGCTTTCAAAACAGTGACATAAAAGAAAAGAGGGAGGGGAAAAAAAAACTGGAATACCTTAAAAAGGGCCTTATTTCCACCCCCCCCCAAAAAAAAAGAAACCATCAGGGCTAAAAAGTTGTAAAGCTTTAAAATCACTGTTAAAAACAAGTTTAAAATGAAGCGTGCAAGATGAGTTCAGAACGCACTTAATAGTTATTTACCTAAATGAATTACTACCTTAGGGTTGTTACAAAGGCTTATTCATGGAAGTTCACAGTAGCTTTATCCATTGTCATCCAAAACTAGAATAGGCTTGGGAACAGGCCTCTTCACGGTTACCCCAGCTATGCGAAAAGGCTGAGGTTACTGAGTTTCATGCCAGCATATAACACAATGAAATTCCATCTTAAGGAGGAAAAGGGGGAAAAAAGATACCAGGTCCCACCACCAAAGGTTTGGGATAATTAAAGTTTGGTGCATCTGTTTTTGATCAGAAAATTACACAGGAATAAAATAATAAAACTGTTGATACATGCATACAGCTTGTATTTCGAGAGTATTACACTGAGCAGTGAGATCCTTCCCGGTAACTTATATAACATGGGAAGGACAGGTACAGAGATGGTCTATTAGCAGTAACTGTGGAGAACACAGGAAAGAGGGTTTGATTCTAAAGAGTAGGCATGGGAACTTTTTTATATTAGAACATTTTCTTGATTATGGTATGACTGTAATTTCTCTGTGTGCTAAATCATTCATACAGTTGTACACCAGAACTTAAACTTTGCCTTTGTTTTAAGCTATAATTTATAAAGAACTCCAAATATTAATACTGTTGTAGACAAGAGATTCAGAAATTCATAGAAATAGAAGTGTTCCCTTTATGGCAATCGCTCTGTGGTCTGTCTGTCTTATTTGACCTTGCCTATGACTCAAGGGATTGCTGTCATTACCGCTTGACTCTTAGAGAGACTGGCAAGTTAGTCTAGGCCATGTGGCACGCTTGCTTTTGGCCAACTGAAGGTTAGGGCTTTGGACTCCGTTGTCTTCCTTCACATCTGAGGCAGCAGCACAGTGTGCCTACAGCTTGATGATTATGCTGTCCTCATTGATTTACAGACTAGGACCACTACAGAATGAGAACTGCTTCTCTCTAGATCCATTCTCTTCATACTCTTTATTGATGCTAAATACTTTTTAAAGCAGATACTTAAGATAATGTATTTTTAGTCACTTTTCTGTCTTTGATGAGTTGTATTTCAAAAGTCCCGCTGAGTAGTGGCATAATTTTGATGAAAGCCTAGTTTGTTTCAAATAAATTGATGAAATTGTATTTATGAGCTAATATTATACTTTATTTGAAAAATTAGACAGGCACATCCTCACTACACAGTTGCCTGTAACACTGTAATCTCAGTAAGAAAGTAGTTTATTATAGATTTTGTATGTGTACACAAGAGAGTGAACCTAAATCTTTACATTTTACTAGGTATCTTAGTTTCTTTTTCTGCTGAAAATAAATTAAGGAAGAAAGGGTTTGTTTGGGCTCACGGTTCCAGGTTACACAGTCCATTACAGTGAGAAAGTTATAACAGCAAAAGTTTGAGGGAGCCGCTTACATCGAAATCTTAGTCAGGAAGCAGGTCATCAATGCATGCACACCACTGTTCAGTTCACTCTCTATTTTATCCAGCTCCTACCCAAGGAATAGTCTTTTCCAAAATCAAGATAGATCTTTCTATACCTGTTAACAGAATCAAGGTAATCTCCCACAGGCATACTTAAGAGGCTCATCTCCTAAGTGACGCTAGATTATCAACTTGTCCTCGCTAACCAGCATAGCAAATGAGCAGTCTACCGGTGAGTTATAGTCCTCACTTGGGGGAAAGGAGGAGGCAACTCCTGCAAGTTTTCCTCTGACCCCCACACCCATACAGTGATAGATGTGTACCCACACATACACACAGTAGATTTAAACAGAAGTTTGAAAGAAAAAAAGAAAAAGGTAGAAGTTATACGGTACTGGAGAGGAGCCCAGACACTTTTAATTTTGCAAAATATATGCTAGCTAACTTGAGGAATCCAAGAAAGTAAATGTGATTACTATTAAAAGTACTGGATTAAATATGTTAATACAAAATGTAGATGATGACTGCTTTTTAAAGGTATGTGCATCACTTTGTACCTTTCTTCCCCATTTCTAAGTGAGAGGGCAAGGTCCTCAGAATGAGTATTGCATCTTGACTGCCCTTTTCCCAGAGTACAGTGCATAACTCAAATGTTTCTTTAAACAAATAAATGGGTTAGCAAGATGGATTGGTAGGTAAAGGTGTGTGCTGCCAAGCCTTATGGCTTGAGTTTGTAATTATATATTAAGAATCCACACCACCACTTCCTCCCCCCAATCCCCCCTCCCCCAAAAAATAACCATCAGGTATAATAGTACACATCTTTAATCCCAGCACTCAGGAGTCAGAGCTAGGTGGATCTCTGGTTGGAGGCCAGCCTAGTCTACAAAGCAAGTTCTAGGACAGCCAGGGCTACATAGATAGAGAGACCCTGTCTCAACAAACAAACAAACAAAAGAATCTACTTTGAAACTTTAAAATAATCACTTCAGAGCTGAGACATTTTCAGAAATTATAATTTGAATGTGTCACCAACCAAATTTAGGGTTTTGTCAATCATTTTAATCTAAGAGAGAGAATGTCATATGTGCTAATAATTCTTTTAAAATGCATTATTCTCTATATTTAGGAAGTAGAATCTTACTAAATGGTTACAATTTTAGCCACAACTCAGTTATTCTAACCTTGTGCATTAATGTAACTTCTTTGACATCACACACAGCTGTTTTCTGTTTTACTGCTAGATATATTATAGTTTAAATAGCATGTGACTGTCATGCTTATTTCAGAAAATTCTTTTTGAATTTCTGTGGATATTTAATGTACAAAGAACTTTTACAAGAAAAATAATTAACATTTTTGTTTGTGTGCACGAGCTCAAATGTACCACAGTACACATGTGGTCACAAGTTTTAGGAGTAGGCTGTCTGCCTCCTATGTGAGTCCCAGGGAGCCAAATCACATCATAGACCAAAACTTACCAGCCAGTGTTTTGGTGCCTCTCTTACATGTTCGTGAGTAATTATTACTTTACTGTTTCAGATTCGTAAACAACAGAAAGAGCATGCTGAGCTGATTGAAGATTATCGGATCAAGCAGCAGCAGCAGCAGCAGCAGCAGCAGCAGCAGCAGCAGCAGTGTGCCCTAGCCCCTCCCATCCTCATGCCAGGGGTTCAGCCCCAGCCACCTCTAGTTCCAGGTGCCAGCCCACTCACCATGAGCCAACCCAACTTCCCCATGGTGTCACAGCAGCTTCAGCACCAGCAGCACACAGCAGTCATCTCTGGGCACACCAGCCCTGCTAGAATGCCCGGCTTACCTGGATGGCAATCTAGCAGTGCTCCTGCTCACCTCCCCCTTAACCCTCCTAGGATTCAGCCCCCAACTGCCCAACTATCTTTAAAAACTTGTACACCAGCCCCAGGGGCAATGTCAAGTGCAAATCCACAGAATGGACCACCACCTCGAGTAGAATTTGATGACAACAACCCTTTCAGTGAAAGTTTTCAAGAGCGAGAGAGGAAGGAACGCTTACGAGAACAGCAGGAAAGACAGCGAGTGCAGCTGATGCAAGAAGTAGACAGACACAGAGCTCTACAGCAGCGGATGGAGATGGAGCAGCATGGGCTGATGGGTGCTGAGCTAGCCAACAGGACACCTGTTTCCCAGATGCCATTCTATGCTTCTGACAGACCTTGTGACTTTTTGCAACCCCCACGACCCCTTCAGCAGTCTCCACAACACCAGCAGCAGATAGGGCCAGTTTTACCACAGCAGACTGTCCAACAAGGGTCTGTTAATTCACCCCCAAACCAAACTTTCGTGCAAACCAATGAGCGAAGGCAGGTAGGACCTCCCCCCTTTGTTCCAGATTCACCATCTGCTTCTGGTGGGAGCCCAAACTTCCATTCTGTTAAGCAAGGACATGGAAATCTTTCTGGATCCAGCTTTCAGCAGTCTCCACTGAGGCCTCCATTCACACCAATTTTACCAGGAACGCCTCCGGTAGCTAATAGCAGTGTCCCATGTGGCCAAGACCCTGCTGTAACAGCACAGGGACAAAATTTTTCAGGATCCAGCCAGTCTCTCATTCAGTTGTATTCTGACATAATCCCAGAAGAAAAGGGGAAAAAGAAGAGAACAAGAAAAAAGAAAAAAGATGATGATGCAGAATCCAGCAAAGCCCCATCAACTCCCCACTCCGACTGCACTGCCCCACCAACCCCAGGCCTCTCAGAAACTACCTCCACTCCTGCAGTGAGCACACCCAGTGAGCTCCCTCAGCAAAGACAACAGGAGGCAGTGGAGCCCGTCCGTGTCCCCACTCCAAATGTGGCAACAGGCCAGCCTTGTATCGAGTCAGAAAACAAACTTCCCAGCAGTGAATTCATAAAAGAAACTTCAAGTCAACAGACACCCGTGAGTTCAGAGGCAGACAAACCTTCCGGGGAGGCCTCCAACAAAAGTGAAGAGAGAAAGCTGGAAACGGCTGAGATACAGCCATACCCAAGTCAGGAGGACACCAAAGTGGAAGAGAAAACTGGTAGTAAGATCAAAGACACTGCAGCTGGTCCTGTCTCCTCCATACAGTGTCCTTCCAATCCTGCCAGAACCCCTGTTACCAAAGGAGACACAGGAAACGAACTACTGAAGCACTTGTTAAAAAATAAGAAGGCCTCTTCCCTTTTCACTCAGAAACCTGAGGGCACTTTATCTTCAGATGAAAGCTCTACACAGGATGGTAAACTGGTGGAGAAGCAGAATCCAGCAGAAGGATTGGTAAGTGTCCGTTGTGAAAACAACTGCCTTTGTTTTTAAACTATTATAGAAGATTGAGTATCAGCAAATTATCAATTTTAAAGCTATTTTGTAACTTTCTTGCTCAAAGAGTCATTTTTGTTTTTACGTCTATGGCACCCTGGTTTTCCTTAGATTTGCAGACTGAGTGACTCATCGGCCTGTCATTAAAGCAAACGTGCATCATTTCTGTGTGTTTCAGCTGTCATAACCAAGTCGGACGAACGATAGCAAAGGAAGTGTGTGGGTCTTTATTATAAATAAGTGCATAATTTCTATTAGCCTTTCTAAAATTTAGACAGCTCCTGTACTTGTCTTACTTCCCTTGAGTACTCTCAGGGGAGTGTCTTACTGGGAACTCACTGTCAGAAAACATAACCTGACTCTAGATGTGGATACCCTTTCCATCTTTGCAGTTTCCTATGTATCGATATTCTACCCATTTTAAGTGTTAACATTGGATTTCCTTCACATTTGTATGACAGGCAGTTTTAAATACACGCTTTGAATACAGTGACCGCACTTCGGTGAGCTTCGTTAAGCTATCCCACAAACAGGCGTTTCTCTGTCTTTGGAATAGGTCTGCTTGTTGCTTGCTCCTTGTCTTCCATAAGTGGCAGCGGTTAGCACTGCGTTCGCAGCTTCCCTGGGGTGCAGCTCAGTTTGGTTTTTATCATTTTTACGTTGTAATTGAAGTGCAGTAGTGTTCTGACTTGTCCAGGCTTGCAGTTTTAAGGATAATGAGACTTGTCATTTTGCAAGGATTGGCTCTCCTCTCCAATGTTGTCTCCTGTTGGTCAGTAGAGATTGAGCTCTCCAGCAGTTGTTACTTTTGTCTAATTGGCAGCTATGGTTGTCTCTTCGTTCTCTCTATTCTTTGGGAGTCTCGTGCATGCAAACAGTGCATCTTGTAGTTGTATTTTTCTAGTTGCTAATATGCTTTCCAGGTCCAGTCCTTAGCTGCTGACTCCAAGGTGTTTTGTGTCTGGGAATCCTGAGTGCCCTCAGCCCTATGCCCACTGTGCCCTCTCTGCCCCATGTGCTGCAACTCCTTCTTTTCTCCTTCCTTTTCTAATGTCTTTTTCTTTTGTGAAACTTGGTTCAGTAACGAGCTTCCTGAACTTGACCAACCACAGATGTGTAGATGCCCATGTGTTCACCTCAGACTTGCTGGGGCTTTACTCACATAGAAACTGCCGTCGGCATGTTCATACCAAAATCTGTGCCTTACACCAATGTTTAGTGGCACAAGGAAGCAGGCACATGTCAAGTAAGAAAGGCAGAAACTAAGATATTAAAATGAGCATGAGGTGTATGTCTTGGCCCTTGTGATTAGAAGAACAACAGGAACTATCTGAAGCTGTGCACAGTGGAAGCTGCCTGTAATCTCAGCACTCAGTCTGAGTTGAGGGCAGTCTGAGCCACAAAGTGAAACTTTTGCACAAACTAATAAAAAATTCAAAATCTTTGGTGAATTTTTATCCTTGTCTTTTGAAACATGGTTGAGTTTACTCTAGAATAATTGTACATTTAGAGACGACATCTGTAAAGCATCTAAGGTGGCTGAGTCACATGCTTAACATGCTTGCCTGCTCAGCCTTCATAGCCAATCACAAAACTCAGAGGTCCCTGAGGACGGCCGCATCCATGTTACCTGGGGTGCTTTGAGAGCATACCAGATTTGTTCGTGCTACTGTCTTCCTAAGTCAGAATGCACTGTTCAGCAACATTCCCCAGATGACCCTTATATAAGCATCTGGTGGCCCTGCTAAGACCGAGATTGCTGGTTCATTTGTTGTAGGTTGGACCAGAGAATCTGCATTTCTAATCAGTCCCAGGAGCTGCTGTGTTTCTCTGACACTGCTCTTGGAGAAGCAGGGATGTACCCAGGCATAGGCAACATATGCCTGCTTCACCCTCCTTCCTCCCTTTATATGCACTAAGAAGAAAAAGTAATTTGTAATAAATGAAATTATATGAAATTTAAATTTGTTCATGAATTTTAAAAGCTTTGGACCATGGCCAACTCATTTATAAAAACCATACAGCTGCTTTTGCAGTACTGTATCATATCAGAGCCCGTAGTTCACACAGACCACATGGCTCATGGGCTAAAATTGTTACTGTTTCCTTTACCTATAATTTGCCACCCATGTGATGTTTATGTTTTGATATTGATACCTACAGACTTCGATAAAACCTTTTTCAAGGCCTGTATTAATCTCACATCTTTGTGGCCTTGAAAGCAAAAGGAAAGGAAGGGGGCTAGAGACAGGTGGCTGAAAGGTTAGAATTTATAATTCTTGCAGAGCACCTGGGTTTGGCTCCTGGCCCCCACATGGTACCTTATAACCATTGGTAGCTCCAGTTAGAGAAGATTCAATACTCTTCTCTGATTTTCACAGGCACCATCATGCATATGGTGTCTATACATTGTATACATATAAATAAGGTATTCAAACACATTAAATAGAACAAATCTTTTTAAAAGTAAAGGAAAGATTAATTTGCTGTTATCTGTGTTCTCTTATTTTGGCTATATTAGTACACAGCCATTACATTTGAATGAAAAATGTAGATGTTGACACTAGTTTGAGGGGCCAGTACGACATCTTACTGCTTTCTAGCTGCTGTTTTTTTTACCTCTGGTGCATGAGCTTAAAATGTTCCTGGAACTTGTGAATTAGCTTCACATCTCAGATTACAGCAGCAGTTCCTATGGGGGAAAATACATTGTCAAGAACACGGCTCAGAAGCTGCCTATTCACCTGGCATGGTGCCTCCCTGGTCTCAGCTTAGATAGCAAGGAACCATACCTCATTCTTGTTTCTAAGAGTTCTGCAATTTCCTACGTTGCTGAGGCTGGCTATTTTTCATATTTTAATATACCTTAATGCAGAGGGAAGAGGGAACAGTTATTTTCAGAAAACAACTTCACTCTGTCACTTCCCTCTTTAAGATGGGATGCCATGGTAGGAATGAGTCACGAGTTGGAGCTAGTCTAGCATGAACTGAGAACCAAGCATGTGGGTAGTTACTTACTTCTTAACCTTTCCAATTACATTAGCAAACTTTGGGGGCTCAAATGCAAGGTGGTTTTGGAGGTGGCAACAGCCAGTTGCCAAAAACAGATGGAGGAAGTGAAACCAAGAAACAGCGAAGCAAACGGACACAGAGGACGGGGGAAAAAGCAGCACCTCGCTCAAAGAAAAGGAAGAAGGATGAAGAGGAAAAGCAGGCTGTGTACTCCAGCTCTGACTCCTTCACCCACTTGAAACAGGTGAGCTGTCAGAACAGCCCTTTGCCACTTCCACCAGGGGAGAGAGCACGTGTTGCCTTGTCAATCCTAGGAAACGGAAGTTTCTACCTTCTTACAGTTAGTTTCTAATTAAAATAGAGAGCTACAGGGAGGAAGGACATCTGGACAAGGAACCTAATAGACTTTGTTTGCCAGCAAACCCACACTTTATCCCATTGGCATTTGAGGGTTACATTCTAAGAGATGGCTTAGTAAGTAGGTGAGGGTCAAGATTACTGTCTTCAGAAGGAGCGGCCTCAACACCAGGAAGCTTTGTATCCCCCACTTCTTGTGACTCTGGACCCAAAGAGATGCAGCCATGGACTCTCATTTAATAACTCTCATTGCTCATTGCAAGCAAAAACGGGGAGGGACACGCCGCCCCATTTCTGTTCCCATTGGCAGTGCCTGGCCTCCATTCTTGCCCTGGTTCTTACTGAGCAAAATTAAAGACCGTGTTTTTCTTGTGAGGCGCATGATGGCATCTCTTTAACAGATGGGAATAAAACTTATCTGACGTATATCCCCAAGATTCTGTAGTTTCCAGCATTTGGAATCTTGAGATCTTTAAGTTTTATTTTTTACAATCCTTATTTGACTTCAGGTCTTAGGAAGCCCAGAAACACTTCCATGTTTGTTAATCATGTACATTACTTTTTAAATGTGTTTTTTAATAGCAGCTCTCTCTGCTCCCTCTAATGGAACCGATCATTGGAGTGAACTTTGCGCACTTTCTTCCTTATGGCAGTGGCCAATTTAATAGTGGGACTCGACTTCTAGGAACTTTTGGCAGTGCCGCCCTTGAAGGGGTCTCAGACTACTATTCTCAGTTGATCTACAAGGTATGTCTCTTTGCCAGGGTGCTGCCTTGCCTCAGATTGGAGAGCATCCCACCACGGGGAGTGTGGCTTACTTAGCCTTGCATCTAGTTTACATAGTCTCCCAGATACACTGAAACTTAGGCTCAGCTAAAAGATTAAAAATCTATCTGGTTAAGTATTTCTAACATGTCTGTGAGATGAGAATACAAATGGTAGAGAATACCCATTATATCTCTCTATCGTAAAGAAAACACATTTTCCTTGTAACCTTTGTTAACTCTTAAAATGAATTGAATTGACGGTACATAGTAGGACTAAAAGGTATGGTTAAATTTTACCTTGGAAGATGGATTTTAAAAGCTTTTAATATATTTCATTAAATAATTTAGGTGCTAATTGAAATTATGCACTAATTCTTAGGTTACCAACATAGAATAAGTCAGTCAAGATAATACTACTTTTTAAATATTTTTATGATAGCATCGTAAGATCGCTTCACTTTGCATCTGACCTATACAAAGCAATTATTTTGAAAAATATGTGAGTGTCTGTTTTCTTGGTGGCTTTTCTTTTGTTACTAAGACAACTGTCTCCATGTTCCCTTTGCTGTCCTTATGGCCTGTTCTTCAGTTAGCCTTCCTCAGTTCAGGCTGCTTGCCGGCCTTATTCTTGTAACCTCCCCTTGCACTGCACTACTATGTGTAGTCATTACAGGTGACGCCAGCATTCCTTGGGGAGACCAAGCCATAAATGACAAATGGGTGGCATATGGAAGGCTGAGAGAGATAACCAAAAGTGAACTGTATTTGTTAGTATATTTGGTGCCTTTAGTGTTATTTTTTCTCTTTTTGCTTCTTTCAGAGATCTTGAACAGTTCAGGTTCTTAGAGCTGAGATGTAAATTGAAATTATAGATAGCTTAAAGACACATTCTGTATTTTCACATTTTAATGAAAATTGAATAAAGGAACATTTAACTACTTTTTGCAACATAGCCAATTTTAAAACTGCTTTTTATTGGTTGTTGTAATGATGAAACCTGAGAACAGTTACACAGAATTAAGTATAACAAAAATCGGGTTTTTCTATTTCCACGTTGAATGTTCAAGCTGGGCCAAGTAGGCTAATGGATAACAACATTCTACTGTGATGACCTCATGGCCCCATGTGTGTATATTTTCGTTCTTGTGCATTTGGAACGGAGATGCCTCTGGATTATGTTTCTTGTAGCCTTGCTTCCTTGTGCTAAAAATTCACAGAATTAGGTTTTAGCAAGGTCAATGCATATTTGCTCAGTAGCATATAATTTAAAATTTTTTGGTCTCCTGCAGCAGAATAATTTAAGTAATCCTCCAACACCCCCTGCCTCTCTTCCTCCTACACCACCTCCTATGGCTTGCCAGAAGATGGCAAATGGTTTTGCAACGACTGAAGAACTTGCTGGAAAAGCTGGCGTGTTGGTGAGCCACGAAGGTATGATAAATAGCATTCAAATCTCATACCTCTGAGGGCTGTGCCTTTGAAAGCTGTGTGTATACTGAGTGTCTGCAGAACTGAACAGTTCCATCTGTGTCTACTGTGTTCTACATGCTTTCATTCTATTTGTTTGCTTTTGCAGTCACCAGAGCTTTAGGACCGAAGCCATTTCAGCTGCCTTTCAGACCTCAGGATGACTTGCTAGCTCGAGCCATTGCTCAAGGCCCGAAGACAGTGGATGTTCCTGCCTCTCTTCCAACACCACCTCACAATAATCATGAAGAATTAAGGTAGAAGCTACTTTTTGAATGTGCGTGCGCGTGTGCATGTGCATGTGTGTTGCCTGCATACATGTCACAACTGGTGTCCACAAAGGCCTATACTAGAGCATTGGATTTCTGGAACTGAACTTCCAGGTTGTAAGCGCCCTGCACCCTGGGAATTAAACCTGGGTCCTCTGGAAGAGCAGCCAAGGCTTTTAACCACTAAACCATTGCTCCCAGCATCAGAAGCTAATTTTTAAAATTGGTTGCTTCTTTTTAAAAATGTGCTTAGGATTTGGCAATAGTATATAAAGGTATAAAGTACTCTTGAATATAAACTGTCCAATGTATCATTACTATTGAAGTGAAATTAGTTTCTGCGTTTTTAAAGTCTTATATAATTTAAGCAGTATAGCACCATAATAATCGAGTAGACATTAATGGTTATAGGAAAACTTCTACACAAAATATTTCAGAGGGTTTTTCTTTGTTTTTGTTTTTGTCCCCCCCACCCCCAGCTCTTCGTATGATTTGTTGGGTTTATTGATACTTACAGACATCTAAAATGAGAACTCAACCATCAGAGATACCAGAGGTATCATTGAAAAGAATAGCTCTAAGCTACAACAAGCTTATCACCAATTTTGCCCCCAAGAATCTTACTGGGAGAATCAGACTCCCTTAGTAGATAAATTTACTACCCAGGTAGTTAATAGTATGTATGAGCTTCTTTAGAATTTTATTCCTTTGTGGAAAATCTGATGCATCCCTGTTCTGAGATGTCCATTTAATCTAAGTCTCTTAATTAATGAGAAACTTGTCACTGTACATAGCAGCACAGGATAGATGTTTCTGCAGCTACATGGAAGGTATCACTTTGGGTTTGGAATGTAGCATCTCCTTCTTCTCTTACCTTACAGTTAGGAATTCCTAGCTGTGTCTGTAGAGTGAAGCTCTTTCCAGCCTGTGAGTGTGCATGTGGTGATCTAGCACAGACGTCTGTTGAATCCCTGGATTTACATGACTGTCCAGCAGCCTTTTCCAGCTCTCCTTCAGTGTGAGTGGGAGAAGTGAAAAATATAAGGCCTACAGCCATGTTCCACACTATAGCTTGAGGCCTCACCATCTCCCTTCTTTGTTTTTCACTGTTTTATTAGTTAAGAGAATTAAGTGCCAACAATACCACAGTCACTATGTTTTCTCTCATCCTGCCACTGTACACAGCAGCGACAAGATAGATGTATCTGTGGTTCCATGGAGGCTGACTTGGACGGTTCAGCACAGCCCCCCTCTTGGTCGCAAAGATGTCCGTTTCTCATGCCATGGTGTAGTCTGAATATCTCCTTCTTGGAGAACCTTACATTTCAATGTACAGCTTTTTCAAAAGAATACCCTTTGTACTGTTTTGTAGGTAAACCTGTGTCCTGTTTTCATGGATCCAGTAGAGTACTTTTCTGTGGTGTCCGTGGGCTTGGGAGAAATGGCAGGGGAGCTGCACGTGGTGATGTGTGTTCCTCTTTCAGGATTCAGGACCACTATGGCGACCGGGACACTCCAGATAGTTTCGTCCCCTCATCTTCTCCTGAGAGTGTAGTTGGTATGGAGGTGAACAAGTACCCCGATCTGTCACTGGTGAAGGAGGAGCCTCCCGAGCCTGTGCCATCCCCCATCATTCCGATTCTCCCCAGCATCTCTGGGAGAGGTACGCTCAGCTCGGTCTGCCAAGTAACTGTTGTACATGTCTTCACTTTGAAAGCTATGAGTATTCTTTTCTTCCCTTTTAGATTCAGAATCAAGAAGAAATGACATCAAAACTGAACCAGGCACTTTATTTTTTACATCACCTTTTGGTTCATCCCCAAATGGTCCCAGATCGGGTCTTATATCTGTGGCAATCACCCTGCATCCTACAGCTGCTGAGGTAAAGGATGATGACATCACTTATGCTGTGCTGTGCGTGCCATTGTTAGACTCCTGTCAGCGGTTTGCACAGAAACAATGCGGGTGGCAGAACAGAAGTGGAGGGAGGGAGGGAGGGAGGGAGGGAGGGAGGGGAAGTTAACCATCAGAAAACCATAGTCAATAATAGAGTCACAAAGTATTAGAAACTTTCTACAGGCAACTTAAGACAACAGCACTAATGATCTATCAAGGATTTATTTGTTTTAAAAACTCCCAAGATTTATAAAGATATTTTATTGGAAATCAAACTTACAGTATGTATGTATGTATGTATGTATGTATGTATGTATGTATGTATATATTTCTCCTCAGTGTCTCACACTTCTAGTCTAGAAGACTAGGTGAGTAACACCATGTTCACTTTTTGTTGTAGAACATTAGCAGTGTTGTGGCTGCGTTTTCCGACCTTCTTCACGTGCGAATTCCTAACAGCTATGAGGTTAGTAGTGCTCCAGATGTTCCATCCATGGGTTTGGTCAGTAGCCACAGAATAAACCCAGGTTTGGAGTATCGGCAGCATTTGCTTCTTCGTGGGCCTCCACCAGGATCTGCAAATCCTCCCCGATTAGCAACCTCTTACCGGCTGAAGCAGCCTAATGTACCATTTCCTCCAGCGAGCAATGGTGAGCTAGTGAGCTTTTTGTTAACCCCAAATCCACTCTCAGTTAAAGTTAAGCCTGCTCATTTTGAAATTTTGATTTATTTTTTAACAAGTAATAGGCAATGATGTGTTCGTGTGTAGTCTTTGATAAGTTAACCTTCTCTGGCTGTCCCTTTCTGTGGTGTGATGGGAATTTCTATGCTCGGGCCTATGGCAACGAGACTGACACTAACTCTCTGTTCAAGCTGCTCAAAGACTGAGCTTGCTGACCCTTCTGTTCTTTGAATACCTGAACCACTTGCCACAGTTGGCCTGCTCGCTCTGGTGCAGATGACGCCATAGATAGTGCCATGTTGACACTACCTCCGCTTGCCTTTGCATACTCTCTATAGGGCACATTTCTTTCCACCGGAATACCTGGGTCCCGGTCCACCCACATACACACACACACACACACACACACACACACACACACACACACACACACACACACACACACACACACACACACACACACACACACACACACACACATTTCTGATAACCCGCACATCTTCCTAATGCCATGAAGTTGCTTTCCGTATGCACACTGGCCTCGTATGTGCCAGCCTGTTCCTCACCACCTCCTCATCCCTTGGATTCCTTGTAGTATTTTTGTCTTCCCTAAATTTACACTAGAATCTGGCTGTTTCTTATCTTTGAACTCTTTTTGAAAGTTACCTGTGTTAAAGTTGTAAACTCTTTGCAATCTTAGATGCTGGCTGCTTCTTTCTTGGTTCTCTTGCCATTTTCTGCCTTGACCTCCAACTTTCTACCCCCAAGAGATTCCCTCAGTGTAGATTTGCTCTCCTGACCCTCGGGCCTTGTTCACACACAGTACCCCTTGGCTCTCACTTCTCTCTGAGGCTGTGAATCACATAAGTCATTTGTACTCAGTGCTCTTTCTTTTCCATAGAACTTGCAATGTCACCTTACCTGTCAAGAAGGGATCTGTGTTCTCTTGATGCATTGTATATATTTGAGGATCTTGGGGCTTTGTTTATGTTTGATCCTTTTGTGCTAGCCTCCTTTTTCAGCTGTTTGGGAGTGGGTATTTTTCCTTTATTTATACTTCATTGTCAAAAATTAGATGCCCTGCCACCAGAACTTAGAAAATTTTATTAGAGCATAATATAAAGTAAGTCAGCAATCCATGTTGTTGTTGTTTGTTGATAGTATATCATTTTCTATTGTGTGCTACCTGTATCTTTGGTCAGTTTTAATTGCTAACAAAAGTCCATTCCTTAGGACTTTCTGGATGTAAAGATTCTAGTCATGGGATAGCAGAAGGCACATCACTCCGGCCACAGTGGTGCTGTCACTGTAAAGTGGTCATTCTTGGAAGTGGTGTGCGGAAGTCATTCAAGGATCTGACCTTTGTGAACAAGGTACTTTACTATTCTTCTCACGACCTAGCCCTACCTCTGTTTTTGCCAGTGACTCCTGCATCAGGACAAAGTACTCCATAGGACATGATAGACAGTCATATAGTAGATGGGCTCAGCTTCAAACCAAGTAGCTACAGCAGACTGTTCACTTGTCCATGACAAGGAGCACATTTATACAATAGTGAGATATGGACAGTGTAGTTACTGCTTTTTTTTTTCCCCAAACTCTTTGTCTCTCTATCTAGCCCCAGCTGTCCTAAGCCAGGCTGGCCTTGAACTCACAAAGATCTACCTCCCTTTGCCTCCAAAGTGCTGGGATTAAAGCTGTGTACCACCACGCCCACTCAGCTCAGCATTAGTTCAGTTGGAACACGTGATACTCACGTCTGAAAACAACCAGAGAGGAGCAGTCCGTCCGGGCTGCGTCCATCAGCTCGTGTCTCACTGAGGTCCCATGCCTTTCCCTTGCTTTTCAGGGTTCCCGAGAGAGCGCCAGAAGGATGGAAAAGGACATTGTCTTTTGTAGTAATAACTGCTATATTCTTTATTCAACAACTGCACAAGCAAAAATTTCAGACAACAAGGTAAAGTGAGGAAAGTATATTGAGGGGTTTATTTCTGCTTTGGGGGTACAATCCCATCCTCAAGAGAGCACCTCTAGGGAATCCTAGTAAGATGGTACAAGTTGACAGACAAGCCTAAAATAACCTTCAGGTATCTTTAATAAAAAGTAGAAAAGTTCAAATTACACTTTAACACCCATTTATTTATTTAGTGGCATTGACGGCTGCGTGTAGGACCCAGTACATGCTAGCCGACTACTTTACCACCAAGTTTATCCCATGCCTTTTAATATTTACTGTCGGGGTCACTGAGCAGCCTTTCACTCAATCCTCCTGCCTTAGTCTGGCTTGACACCCCACCATCAACACACACACGTGCACAGGCGCACACACAAATATGCATACAAATACACACACGTCTAGTATTTTATTTTGAGAAAATGAAAAAAAAATGTAAACGTCTGAGACTTCAGGTGCTGGGATTTCAAGTGTGCGCTGCCACATACGGATCAGTAGTTATTACATTTAAAACACTTTTTAACATTTTTATTTACACGTCTATATGTGTAGTATGAATGTGTGTGTATGTCCTGTGTATGCCTCTTGAGACCAAAAAAGGGCCTTCGATCCCTTGGAGCTAAAGTAACAGCTAGGTATAAGCCACCACATGAATGCTGGGAACCGAGCTCTGGTCCCCTGGAAGAGCAGCCTCCAGCCCCTAGCTCAACTGCATTTTAAGAGTGTAGAATTAAATAGAGCATTGGTATTAGCATCATACATTATACTAATTACAAACAGCCCACTGAATATTAATATTTTTGTTTTATCGGTCAGTTGGGAAGGTTTGTAAAAAAGGTAATCCTGTGTATTCCTTAATTGTAAGAGAAATCGTCATTACGCATGTCCAGCTACTCTGTATGATTTGTACGGATTAAGTATATTTAACAAAGTAGTTGTTCAAATGATACATTTTTAATGATGTGTTTTGAAGGAATAATAAAGCTGCCAGTCACTGCTTCAATATGGTTTCATTAATGTGATTTCATTTATATGCCTTTCTCAAAAGAAACTACTTTTTTAACATGTATAAGTCCCTGGTATAATAAAATTCAAATTGTCAAACAAATTTAGGCTTTTAATTAAAACGTATTCTTAGAGCGTGGGAATGGGTTTTCATCATGTAGTGATACTTGGGGTGGCCCACTCTGGATTTAACCCTGAGCCACCTTTCAGGATGAGGATATGAGCAGAGCCATGACAGTCTGTCGCATAGCTGAGAGGAGCTAGTATTTTTCTCTCCTAGCTGAGAGGCTGTGTTCAGGTGACTTACTCACTGTCTGTCAGGGCACTCCCTTCTTCTCGGTTTCTCATGGCAATTGATGAAGCCTAAGACTAACAGACAAAATCTAATGAGTACAGAACCCTTTGTGGCTGATGCTACCATGGTCTTAAAAATGTGAATACATTGATCAGTTGTACAAATTGAATTTGATCTCCTGAAATCATTGATCTAGGGGAGCAGCGGGGGTCGGGGGGTTCTCCCAAGAAAGTTGAAGAAAATAGTCTCCAGACTGTGACTAGGACAGGCTTGGAGGCCTGTTCCCCTTCACCCTTACCACCTTCCACTACTCCTAAAGAATTATCCTCGGTGTTAAGGTCAGCTTGCTGTGCCTAAAAATGTACTCATCTGTGCCTGCCGCTTAAGTCCTAGACCGTTCAACTTCTCACCATCAGAAGACTTGCTTTATGGGCATGGGGTTCCCTCCTTTTCTCATGGTTTCTTCTTGTTGCCCAGGAACCCCTTCCGTCACTGCCACAGTCCCCTATGAAGGAGCCTTCCAAAGCATTTCACCAGTATAGCAACAACATCTCCACCTTGGATGTACACTGTCTCCCTCAGTTCCAGGAGAAAGTCTCCCCTCCTGCATCACCTCCTATAACCTTCCCTCCAGCCTTTGAAGCCGCCAAAGTAGAGTCCAAGCCTGACGAGCTCAAGGTGACAGTCAAATTAAAGCCTCGGCTGAGGACGGTGCCTGTCGGGCTGGAGGACTGTAGACCACTGAATAAAAAGTGGAGAGGGATGAAGTGGAAGAAATGGAGCATTCATATTGTCATCCCCAAGGGGACCTTTAAACCGCCCTGTGAGGATGAGATAGATGAATTTCTAAAGAAATTGGGCACTTCCCTTAAACCTGACCCTGTCCCCAAAGACTATCGCAAGTGTTGCTTTTGTCACGAAGAAGGTGATGGGCTAACAGATGGGCCAGCAAGGCTGCTCAACCTGGACCTGGACCTCTGGGTCCACTTGAATTGTGCTCTGTGGTCCACAGAGGTCTATGAGACACAGGCTGGTGCCTTAATAAACGTGGAGCTAGCGCTGAGGAGAGGTCTACAAATGAAATGTGTCTTCTGTCATAAGACAGGGGCCACCAGTGGATGTCACAGATTTCGATGTACCAATATTTATCATTTCACTTGCGCCACTAAAGCACAATGCATGTTTTTTAAAGACAAAACAATGCTTTGCCCCATGCACAAACCAAAGGGAATCCATGAGCAAGAATTGAGTTACTTTGCAGTCTTCAGGAGGGTCTATGTGCAACGAGATGAGGTACGGCAAATTGCTAGTATTGTGCAACGGGGAGAGCGGGACCATACCTTTCGTGTTGGGAGCCTCATCTTCCATGCCATTGGTCAGCTGCTTCCACAACAGATGCAAGCATTCCACTCTTCGAAAGCGCTCTTCCCCGTGGGCTATGAGGCCAGCCGGTTATACTGGAGCACTCGCTACGCCAACCGTCGATGCCGGTACCTGTGCTCCATTGAGGAGAAAGACGGGCGGCCCGTGTTTGTCATCAGGATTGTAGAGCAAGGCCATGAGGACCTGGTCTTAAGTGATTCATCACCTAAAGGTAGGATTGTATGCTGCTGTCAGGCCAGTGGGTGGTCCATGGCAGTGTCTGTCTGTCTGTGATGGTTTCATGAAGGTCCTTTACTTGTCAGTGCAGGTCAATCTTAAGCCTCTTTGTGTTAGCACACTGTTTGGGTGCTGTGTTAGCTTGCACCTCATTTGATCTGCAGTTATACAGGCTTGAGCAGGAGAGGTGGGGCCTTGGACCCCTATCAAGGTCAGAGCCAGAAAGCAGGGACCATGTCTAAGGCATTGTTATGATTTTGTCTTATCTCAGCTTCAGATTTAAAGCTGGGAATTACAAACTTTTGTACTACTGGGCACTTTTATTATCATTTTTATTGATGCAGAAAGTACTAAAGAGCTTTTTAAAATGTTTTCAGTTTTTAAGAACTGGAGTTGTCTAAAGGTATTTCTAAAAAACTCCCCGTTCTGTTTTTATTCTCATCTGAGGGCATGCCCATCTGTAGCCATTGCTAATTGAATAATTCCTGTTTAATAGTCTATTTTCTTTGTTCCATATCCAACTGAATTCACTATCGCCTATCATGTTCACTGGTTGTCCTTACGGTGGCATTATTTTCCTCCAGATAGCATCGAATCTTTGAAATAAGTTGCTGCCATTTGACAGACATGTTCGTTACGTTGCTGCCCAGATTTTTATTTGAAAACCAATTGGTCTTTATGAGTGACTCTTCTTCATCCTCTCTTGGTTTTGTACTGTGTCCAGTACTTTTTATTTAACTAAAAGGAAATTCCTCTTAAAAATTATTTTTTTGTTCATATATAGATGTTTGGGATAAAATTTTGGAGCCTGTGGCATGTGTAAGAAAAAAGTCGGAAATGCTGCAGCTTTTCCCCGCGTATTTGAAAGGAGAAGACCTGTTTGGCCTGACTGTCTCTGCGGTGGCACGGATAGCTGAGTCAGTAAGTCCTGGTCATGTCTAAGCCTGGGCCTGTTTTCTAATCCAGCATTCACAGTGCTGCTGACGGAAACCTTCCTGCTCTCCAGGACACAGAACTGGAGTGTGGGTGGTCAGTTGGTGAGCTCAGTATCAAGTTTCTCAGAGCAGCTCGTGTCATCTGTCCTGTTGATCCATGTGGGTCAGGAGACCTTTGGCCTGCAGAAGTCCTGTTGCAGATTTTTCCCCCCTTTCCTTAACTTTTCTTAACATTCTCTTGCCCTTGTCCTAGGGGTGGGTGGTCCCAAAGAGCAGTAGAACGCAGCAGCACTGACTGGTGTCTTCTCTGAATGGAGGTGTCAGTGTGTTTGTCAAGTGTAACGACAGGAGGTGTATGTCACTAGAACTGTGTTCTAGGGCCAGGCCTGGAGATGAGGGCCTGACATCTGAGACACTTAGGATGCTGAAGTGGATGTGTAAGTTGAAGATCACTCTGGGCAACCTACTGAGACCCTGTCTCAGAATTTTAAAAAAGAAAGAAGAGTGTTAAGGCTCTAGTTCAGTGGTGCAGTGCTGGCCTCAAAAGCTTGAGGGCTAGGTGGGATTCTCCAAACTACAAAAAAAGAAAAAGGAAAATAAGAAAAAAAACCAACATTGTAGAAAAGACCAAGCTGGTGAGGCGGCTCAGCGTGCAAAGGCATGGCCACAGCTGACAGCCTCGGTCCAGGATGTAGAGGTAAAGAGCCAACCGCAGCTCATCCCAACCTCCAGGCTCACCGTGGCACTCGGCACTCATCCTTTGTCTGCATAGACATATACAGGGATAAGTGGAAAATTTAAAATAAATATAAAGGAAACCTTGAACATATTAATTACTTCCAAGTAGACCTGAATTTACCACCAAAACTGCTAGAACAGTGAGTGACAGCCTTGTGTCATGATCACATTGGACAGAAGTGAGAAGAGAAACTAAACCAGAGATGTCCTCCCCTGCTCTGTGTTCTAAACATCCAGACAGACATGTTCATCACACTGTGACCATTGCTTCCTGTCTGTAAACTGAAACATCAGATTGGCCTGACGCAGGAGGGCTTTGGCTGATGTTCCAGTAGTTAGTCTTCTCAAGAAAACGTGGCTTACCAAGTCTTTTTTGAGATTGGATTTGTACATCATTCAAATAGTTAGGATTGTAGCCTCATTATTAAATAGGTCATTGACTAAGGGAAAAACATACAAACCCTATCTAAAGTGTTTTCACCCTGGGCCTGGCTGAAGATTATATCCTTGGCCAGATCAGTTACCCTTTTGTGTATTTTTCTTCTTTTATAGCTACCTGGGGTTGAGGCATGTGAAAACTACACCTTCCGGTACGGCCGCAATCCTCTCATGGAACTTCCTCTTGCCGTTAACCCCACAGGCTGTGCCCGTGCGGAACCTAAAATGAGCGCCCATGTGAAGAGGTTTGTGTTAAGGTATCTTACTTCATCTTCACATAGTACAGCCCAGGGCTTCCAGGCACCGTAGTGGGGTTTGTGCTTGATTTGTCTGCTGCTTACAAACCCTGCTGTCTCTGGCTGTGTATGTGCCTGACAACCTCAGAAGATGCTCTGTGTCTCTGCTAGGCAGCTTTCTGTGTCTGTCAGTAAGACTTTTAATTGGCGTAGCGTTCACATTATTCAGAGGTGTCTTCAGTTGTCCTTTTATTGTCCTGTTGGTACATCGTCCTCTGTAGGCCTCACACCTTGAATAGCACCAGCACTTCAAAGTCGTTTCAGAGCACAGTCACTGGAGAGCTGAACGCACCGTACAGTAAGCAGTTTGTCCACTCCAAGTCCTCACAGTACCGCAGAATGAAGACTGAATGGAAATCTAATGTGTATCTGGCCCGGTCTCGGATCCAGGTAAGGAATGAAGCAGAGTTAGGTCTCAAGCAGCGGATGCCCAGGAGGAAGAGCTGCCGCACATTGCGGGTAGAGATAGAATTGGGTCTGCTTGCTTGTTTGTGTGTGTGTTTGTTTTTGTGGAACTGTGATTTGAACTTAGCATCTTGTATGTATTAGCAGGTGCTTTACCACTGAGCTAATCCCAACCCTAGACTCATGCTTTGAGAGTTGTGTTCCACCTTGTCGGTTTTTAACATGAGGACTCAAGTTTGTAGCCGTAGAACTTGGTGCTGGACGTCAAGTAGAAAGTAGCCTTGTGAATCCACATCTTTCTATCTTGTTCGAGGCTGTGGAGAAACAGGTTGCACTGGATTCTGCATGCGCTGAGTTTTGAGCAGCTCAGGAGAATGCTCACCAGCACACGGGAGGAGTAAATGGAGGCCAGCACTGGAAGGTGGAGCCAGGCAGGTCAGATCAGGGTGCTCTGTCTTCAGCGACACTGGAGGAAGTCATGTGACGTTGCGGATTTGGAAGCTATATCTTTTTAGCACTGGCTTTTTGTGAAACATTGCACATTCCTTGTAGACAGTACCAGGGGTAGGGCTGCCCACTGACAGAGTATCTTAACATTGAATCCGTAGTCTTCGGTTGTGGTCTCACTTTGTCAAATTCTGCAGTCCCCAAACTCATATTGTTAAATAGTGCCTATCTGTGCCTAAGCCGATCTCAGTATTTCCAGATCCACCCCGCCACAAAATGCTGTTACTTCACCTCATCGTTCTCCAAGCTCCAGCCTCTTCCTGGAAACCAGTTTCTGTGTACAGTAGAGAGCTCTTTCAAGTTTAGTGCAAGCACTAGTTTAAGAATCTTCTTGTTCGGGGTTGGGGATTTAGCTCAGTGGTAGAGCGCTTGCCTAGGAAGCGCAAGGCCCTGGGTTCGGTCCCCAGCTCTGGAAAAAAAAAAAAGAATCTTCTTGTTCTTAGACACTTTGCAAATGTGCCTAGCATAAGGCTGTCTTTACCACCTTCTCTCTTGCTGAGTCCTTCCAGTCTGCAGCACTGTGACCTTTAGGCTGAGCATCAGCTGTCAATAAACAAGCTGATGGCCAATGAGCTGAGGCAGGAAATGGTTGGTGGGATGGCAGGAAGGGAGTGGATTCTGGCAAACAGTGAGCGAGTAAAAGGAGATGCATGGAGAGATTTGAGTGAGACACTGGGGGGAAACACCGAGGAAGAAGCGGATTGGACTGAAGGAGAGGTAACTGTGTAGACATAGACTAGTTTGAATCGGTTAAGTAAGTTACAACAAGCTAGGTGTGCAATGAGCCAAGGCTTGTGGACAAGGCATTTATTTATAAATAGTCTCAGAGACGACATTCCCGGGAGCAGGAATTCTTTTTAAACAACTGACTACATGTGTAAGTCTCCAGCCTCTCAGCGTCAGCAGTGAGTTCTGAGACTGACAGACCCAGCTCTGGAGGGGTTCAGCCAGTACCTTGACCTGATGGGAGCTGCCTCCTTCTTGCTTCCTATCCTACTTCTGATTTTGGTTTCCTTGTTTTGCTCTTCTGAAATGTCTTCTACTTTACCTGCTGATCTTTCTTAGACATTTTAACAACCAGCTGTGAGCTCTTCACTCTTGACCATTTTGTTTCACAGCCATTTTTCTTGGCTGTGACCCTCTGTCAGATTCTGTGGACATGTTAATGCCCTGTCTCTGCTGCTTCCAGTTGCTTCTCTCCTCACTTGCATTTTGTGTTAGACATTGCTCGTTCTGTGCTTGTTCCCACTCTGGACTGTGTCTTCAGCTTATACCTCAGTCACTTTTAATTTCCTTGTTACTGCACATACATGCACACAATGCACACATGCACATACATGCACACAACATGCATGGGTCGGAAGGCAGCAGGTCCAGGAGAGCGCTCTCCTTGCTGAGTCGGTGACTGCCCCCAGGCTGTGGGACTTTCACAGCAAGCACCATCTTCACTCATACTCCGGAGCCATCGTTGAGAGTTCCAGCTTTCTGTCCTGTCCTTTCTCACCATTCCTGCCTCTGCTCACTTGTGCAGTGGCTGTGGTAGTGGTAGTGGTTAGTGCTTATATGTTAGGAACACACGAATGGACACATTTACACATTTACAAGTATCTGCACTCTCTTTTGTCCACTGACACAGAGCTCTCTATGTTAACTGGGTTTCCCTGCATATCCTCAGTTGATTGCACCATTGCACGGTCACTGTGTCTCTCTCACCACAAACACTGTGCCGTCAGTCTCGCATATGAATATTCTTGTGTACTGATAGTTTCAGTTTTCTGGAGTACAATCCAAAAAGTAAAGCTTCTATCTAAAACTATATTTACTTTTTCTTTTAATAACGTATTTTCCCAAAAGGCCCTGGTTTCCTCATGCAGTCTGTGACTCTATTCTGGTTTTCTCTTGTGTAGTAAGTGTTCTCACCTTTTTACATTTTGTCAGCTTAGCAGGTAGACACTCTCTAAAAGAATATATTCTCGTTGTTATTTGTGCCCTCATGTGAGTACGCTCGCTGTGAGAATGCACGTCCAGAGCCCAAAAGAGGGCACTGGGTCCCTGGAGCTGGAGTTAAAGGCTGTTGTAAGCTGCTATGTGGATGCTGGGAACTGACTGGATTCAGTTCCCCTCGAGCAGAAAGAAGCATTTTAACCACAGACCATCTCTCCAGCCTCTGACACTGAGTCCTGACTTCAGCTTCTGACGTCTGGTGTCTTCTCATGACTGGCCTTTGGACTGGCCTTTCTGAGAATTAAATGTTTTATGACCTTTGTCCGCTTTTCGGTTTGTGCTGGCTTGCAGGGTTAGGCGTTTTCCAGTATGAAACATGCCCACCAGAACTCCAGTATCTTTTTTCTTGCAAAGCTTTTTTTGACTTGTTTGTTTGTCTGTCTGTTTGTTTTTATAGACACGCATACAAGTTTATATCATTTCTGTATGCACACTTAGGTTGTACTCTTCTGGTATTTTATCTATAAAAAGACTTTAATTTTTTTACCTTCTTTCCTTGTATAGCCAATAATTGTAATGCTATTTAGCATACAATATACTTTGCTAACCTTAATCTTGCAGCCACTGCTATTACCACACCGTTGGTTCTCAGTTTGGAGTGCTTGCTTATGACCCAGGTGACACTGATGTGAACTTACACTCACTTATGCTGACCCAGATGACACTGATGTTGCACTCACACTCACTTCACACAAGTTCTGGTTTGTTCACTTCAGAGCCACACCTGGAACCACGCAAACTGAAGTCAGTGACATGCTGGCATTGTTGACTTGCCAACAGCTCCTTACAATGTGCTCCCGTGAGGAGCCTCTGGCAGACTCCATGAGGACTTGATTGTAGTCCTCTTTTTCTCCATAGTTTCTCCCCTGGTCAGAATTAAAGCACAAACCTAAACTAGGGTGTGAAATGCAGTTATCCGTGAACGTTGTGTTTGTTTACTTTTTAAGTGTGCTATTTCCCCTCAGCTTTGTTTACTGCACCTCTAAGGTAGTACAAGCCTTACCAGGCACCGGTGTAGACAGTGCCAGCTGCTACTAACGCTTCAGTCTGTCAGCCAGCGCAGGTTTCTTGTCATCCCCGCCTTTCGGGAGGCTAAGGCAGAAGGATCTCAAGTTCAGGAACAACTCAGTGAGATCTTACTCCAAAACATTTAAGAAGAGCTGGGAGTTTTACTCAGCATATGGAAGCCCTGGAATCGATCCCCAACAGCTCACTAGTGGTCGGCATTGGGCTATGGGCCTTTACATTTCTCTACTCACCTCAGAATTTTTTTTATTGGGAAAAACTCCAAAAACTGGATTGTTTCCACCTTTCCTGACACTAGAACAAAGTAATGTTTTCTATTTACTGTATTCTGTTATTTCTAGGAGCCTCATTCGAATCTGAAACACAACTTTGTAGTAGCATAACTCCTTATAGTCCTTCTTCTTGTGGTATTGAATGTTTACTGTATAGGCTTCCTTGGGGCTGACTTCATACAGAAGGCACTAACTTACCTGCTCGATGGTAGTAATTCAGCGAGCATAGTGGACAGTGCAGCCAGCCGGACTACAGCAGCATGTATAGAGATTGCCTTAATCTGCTTGGTGTTGCTGTGTAGGATGTCGGGAGTGGGCAGCTTGTCAACTACTGTTTGCTTGGCTTGCTGTACTGGTGGTGGGGCTGACTGCTGTTGAGAAGCCGCATGTAGTGAGGTACTTCCTGTGGTCTTTCCAGAGGGAAAGGTGGGGCAGAGAGGAGAGAAGGGCATTCCAAGTTACCTTCCTGGGAGGGCAGTCATTCACAGTCAACCCCCTCACACTGTCATCGCAATCCAGCAGGCCTGAGGACAGTGTAGAAGAGGACACGGGAACAATATAATGGTGCTAAAGTTGGTGCTCTTAGATTTTTTAACTAAACTTTAAATATGGCTTTTCATAAGACTCCAAGGGCAGTGCATTTTGATGAAGAGGATAAAGGTATGTCAAGTATATTGAAATGTTCTCTTTCTCTTTCCCCTTAGGGACTGGGCCTGTATGCTGCTAGAGACATTGAAAAACACACCATGGTCATCGAGTACATTGGAACGATTATTCGAAATGAAGTTGCAAACCGGAAAGAGAAGCTTTATGAGTCTCAGGTACTCAGAGTCTTCCGTAACTCGTCTGCCCCACTGTCATCTGTCTGCAGTGGGTGTTCCTGGCCCATATGTAACTACAGACTCCTGCCCCTAGTTTACAGATGCCTCATGTGATAGTCACTCTGACACATCACGGATGCATCGGCTGTGTCTGGTAGGGTCTGCAGGAGTGTGAGCAGGGCTCCCAGCACAGCCTGAGTGTGAGAGGAGGGAGATTCAGATCACACTGACGACTACCTGCCTTCTCTTTAGAACCGAGGTGTGTACATGTTCCGCATGGACAATGACCACGTGATTGACGCCACACTCACAGGAGGGCCTGCAAGGTGAGGCAGGAGGACCGTGGCGCACAGGGCTTTGCCAGCGCAGGAGTGTTCTCACTGTGGCTGGGCAGTGGGGCTTTGTTCTTGCTTTGTTACCATCCACAGAAAGCGTCTTAGTCTTTTCTGCTGTGTCTTGCAGGTACATCAACCACTCCTGTGCCCCCAACTGTGTGGCTGAGGTGGTGACCTTCGAGAGAGGACACAAGATTATCATCAGCTCCAACAGGAGGATCCAGAAAGGAGAGGAGGTAAGTGCAGGGAGGGCTCGCTGCCGTTGGACAAGGGTGTGACGTCACATCACTCTTAGAGACTTAGCCTCCGCTTTGCCATTGGTTAACATTGCAAGTACTCAGATGCCAGCCTCTTCCTGTGGTAGTCCATGAAACTGTGAAACCCAGTGTAAAGAACCATGTGGCTTAGATCCTCCTTTCTTTGTCCCTTAATCTGGACAGTCTGACAAGCCCCTTTCAAGATGGTGCCTGCCACTGTTCCCTGGCAACCACAGGGACGTGTTTTCATGATATATCATTGCAAGGGCTATAGGCAGAAGCTTTGGAAGCCCTGTGTTCCTTACTGCCCACATGCACACTTAGAAAATCTCACAGCATGTATACTATGTGCGTGTTTTTGTCTTTAAACTGTTCCATGTAGGATGAGAGGACGCTGGTCTAGCTCTCCCTGTGATTATATTCCTTCATTGTCCTATTTACATGTCCCCGCTCCGCCTTTCCTGCATGGCATCAGCACCTTGGATTTAGTGCTCTGCAGTTAGCGTCCAGTGCAAAGCTCTTGGGAGGACTGTCGTGTCAGGAGGCCTGGGTGTGTTCACTGTGATGTAGGCAGAGTGTGAGGTCACATCTATTTACCTGCTCTCTGTAGCACTTGCCTTTAAAATTAGGGACACACTTCTGTGACTGGGTTAAGGATCACTGCTCCGGGACAGCCCCTGCAGAGCAGCCTCGTAACTGCCCTGTGTGTGGCATCTTGTACACATCCTCTGGTGCTGCCACCGTTACTCAGCAAAACCTGGCAGAAGGCACTGCCTTCCTTTCCCAGTGCGGCTGCTCCACCACAGGCGCCATCTGTTCCTTCCTGTGCAGTCTTGCGGGCAGTGGCTGATGTTTGAGTTAGGAAAGACCCGAGAGACTTCCTAGTCCCCTCCCTGGGCGTCATGGGCTCCAGCTGTAACACTTACTTGGTGGGAGTCAAGCTGATTGGTTGGCTGGAATTTGAGAAAGAATTCTACAGCCTTTGAATGTTGATCCAAAACAGCTTTTTCTCTAAGGGGAACACGAGCTTACCCTGAGCCAAGGATGAGTGGCCACGGTTGAGGCGCAGATTCAGAATGCCCTGAGGGGGATCCATCGTGCTCCACTGTGGAAAGGATGGGGTGACTTTTGCCACCACAGGACCCAAGAATGTTATTGGTCTGTGCGAGGCATGAGATGTCAGTAGGTTTCAGATGCTGACTAAAGATAGGTTTGGGATTGGTGGAGGTGAACATTAACGTGGTAAACTGTTACGGTCACAAAGGTCTTAGGCCAGGTACAGAGGTTGGTCATAAAAGCAATGATGGGGATTTGGACACAGCCCCAGTCATTTTATGGTACATTTGCGGTGTTACACCTCTCCATGGTGACAAATTCTAGTTAGCTATAGCACCTTTGAGTAGAGGCAGCTTCTTCAGAGGCTTCTGTCTGGTGAGGAAAAGAAAGAGAAGGGGAGAGCCATGATGTTGGCAGGGTCCAGTTCACCTCTGTCCAAACCAGGGAGCCATCTATGGTTTGAAGGGAGTATTGGTCCTCATCTCACCCAAAATGGTGGAGAGAACACTGAGAAGTCAGAAACTCAGCACATCCAGGTCACCTTCCCACAAAACTACTTCCTGTTAAAGTCTGCATCTCTAGTTCCACTTCCTCTGGGGGTACCCCACCTCCCCAAGGTTCCATGGGACCAAAACAAAGCCCATCTTGCTTTGGCTTGTATGGGTTTGCTTACTGGGTCTGAACTGCTAGAGGTAGAGCGGGCACTTCCCTGCCTCACAGCGTGTCTTTGCCATGGCAGCTCTGCTATGACTACAAGTTTGACTTTGAAGATGACCAGCACAAGATCCCATGTCACTGTGGAGCGGTGAACTGCCGGAAGTGGATGAACTGAATGCATTCCTTGCTATCTCACTGGGTGGCTCGTCCCTAGGAAGAGGCGACTCAACACTTCATTGGATTTTGCAGACAGAAAGATATTTTTGTTTTCTGACTTTTTGAAAAACAGTTTCTGGGAGCTCTGCTTCCCCAGCCCTTGTCTGAAGGAAGCACAGAGGAGCCAGCGAGGCTGCCCTGCTGTGCACTGAGGTCAGCAGAGTCACAGAATGGTCCAGCACTTTTTTTTCTTTTTTCCCTTTTCCTTTTTCTTTCCTTCCTTTTGTTTCCTTGTGGGTGGGTTTTGTTTTGTTTTGTTTTATTAGTCTCACTAAGGAGAAACTTATACTGGGGCAAAGAGCCGGTGGCTGCCCTGCCCCAGGGTGGGGGCCTTCCTATGAATGTAAGACTGAAATCACCAGCGAAGGGGGCTGTCCAGAGTGCTGGCCACGCCTTACTGACAGGGGCAGGCCCTCAGTTTAACTAAAAGTGGACACCACTGATCAAGGAATGTACTGAGAAGACTTCCTTAGGGATAGAGCTAAGGGATAATAACTTGCACTAAATACATTTGAATACTTGATTCCATGAGTCAGTTTATTGTAGTTTTTGATTTCTGTAAAATAAGAGAAACTTTTTGTATTTATTATTGAATAAGTGAATGAAGCTATTTTTAAATAAAAGTTAGAAGAAAGCCAAGCTGCTGCTGTTACCTGCAGAACTAACAAACCCTGTTACTTTGTACAAATATGTAAATATTTTGAGAAAAACAGTATAAAAATAGTTATTGACCAAATGCTACCAGGCGCTGCAGCAGCTCGGGTGCTTATAACCGTGGTAGGGATGTTACAATATAATTTTGTGTTCTTAAATATGCCATTATAATTATGTAATAACCAAAATTTTGCCCCAGTATGCCTGGGCTTTTTGGAAACCGTCTCTTAGTGCTTGTTTTCTACACCTAACTTCTGACAGCAGGGCGTGTTCTACAGCTCCAGCTTTTATGGCTGTTGGCCATTCAGACTAACGTTTCATACTATATTGTTTCATACTATATTGTTTATAGCTGTTGATATCAGACTAATGCTCCATTTATATTGTTGCATCCCTACTTCTTCAGTCAGGTTTTTTGTGCTTACAAATTTGTGATAACTGTGAATAACGGCTTAAACACAAACCCAAATGGAGGCTGAATTTTTTCTTCAGCAAAAGTAGTTTTGATTAGAAATTTGTTTCCAACCTCACAGAATCATGTAAACATAGAGTCATGTAGCAGGGACCTAACCAACTCCTTAGCCTTCTATTTAACATAAAAATTTGAAAAATAAAAAAAAGAGAGATGGAGAGAGTGAGATGTGATTATGCTCCAGCTGCAGGACTCTGGCAATAGGGTTTTTCGAAGATGTAATTTTAAAATGTGTTTGTATGAACTTGTTTGTTTACATTTCTTTAATAAAAAAACACACTGTTTTGTGTTTGCTTGTAGAAACTTAATCGGCATTTGAACCAGGTTAGCTTTTTATTTTGTACTTAAAATTCTGGTACTGACACTTCACAGGCTAAGTATAAAATGGAGTTTGTGTGCACAATTCGAGTGGACTGTGAGCTGCGGGTACACATCAGTGACTCAGCTCTCAGCTTGTAATGTATATGGCATGATGTATTTTTATCTTACAGAATAAATCAATTGTATATATTTTTCTCTTGATAAATAGCTGTATGAAATTTGTTTCTTGAATATTTTTCTTCTCTTGTACAATACTCTGACATCCTACAGTATTTGTCCTGCCGAGTTTTGTTGTTTTCTGTTCTGTAAAATAGTATCTAATGTTGGCAAAAATTGAATTTTTTGAAGTATACAGAGTGTTATGGGTTTTGGAATTTGTGGACACAGATTTAGAAGATCACCATTTACAAATAAAATATTTTACATCTATGGAACGTGCGCTGTGCTCTCTGTGCGCTGTGGTCATGCCCGGGGTTTGGCCCTGCCTGATCCGTCAGAATTGCTAGTCTAGAGTTTGGATGTAGATCCAGCCGTGCTCCCTGGCTGTGGGCTCCCTTCCCTCAGTCAAATATGGAGGAGAACTTGTGCTAGGGATGCAGCACAGCAGAACGAAGGTCATTCTTGCGCATTTGCTTGTGTCTGTTTACTGGTGTGTCTGAGGTGACGTCTCCCTGTGCTGCCCAAGCATAAGTGGCCGCCTCCCCTTCATCTGTCTGCGAGGAGCCAGGACAACGGCTGTGCGGCTGCGCCGCCTAGACCGCTTTCAGCTTTGTCTCATTTCCCTCCCTCGAGCCACTTCCAGTTCTCCTCTGTGGTAGAGGTCTGTCAGAGTGAAGAACACAACTGCTAAGAGGCAGGCATTGTGGCACACAGCTCGAATCCTGTGAAGCTAGTGTGACTATAAGGCTATCCTGGGCTACATAAATGTAAACAAGACCATCTCAGGAATGAAGGAGGAAGCTACTAAGAATCAAAGTTCCTTTAATCCCAGCACTTGGGAGGTAGAGGCAGGTGGAGCTCTCAGTTCCAGGACAGCCAACAGCTACACAGAAGGATCCCCATAAGCCCCTTAATCTGCCTGATGCTATATATCCTTTCTGCCTCCAAACACACACTCACTGTCAGATGCTGAGGGAAGAAAATGCCTTTGTTTTACCACAGCAATGCTGGCTCCTCACTGCCTATCAAGGCCAGAAAGGGAAAGGAAGTCTTCCCCATTACACTAATCACTTAAACACTGTCCCAGGGGTAGTGAGGGCATGGGAGAGGATGTGTATATCCAGGAGACTGCAGAAGACTGTACAGTGCTAGCATCTGTCCACTGGGCAGCACTGGTGTCCTCCATAGCCCACCTGAGTTCCAGCTTTGACCCTCACAGTGACTCCTAAGTGTGAAAACAGGAGCAGACTAAGACTGCAGCTCCATGCTGGCCCAGGCTAGTCCACAGCATCAGCTCCACTTGGTACCTTGTACTGGGTACAAAGGTACTAGGGCACAATGGGCCCAGCATCTGTCTCTACTGAAAACATCGTTAGTTTGTTTTACTTTGGTTCACTCTAAGTTCCTTATACTGAGTGAGTGCTGGCCACTGTTCCTTTAAATGTGTCTCTAACCTGTGCTTTCCTGGGATGGACCTCCCCCTCATCTGACAGACTAAAAGTTTTTGCTGCATACTGAGGACATCAACAGATGCTGTACTGGCTGGTTCTGTGTGTCAGCTTGACACGAGCTGGAGTTATCACAGAGAAAGGAGCCTCCCTTGAGGAAATGCCTCCATGAGACCCAGCTGTAAGGCATTTTCTCAACTAGTGATCAAGGGGGGAGGAACCAGCCCATTGTGGGTGGTGCTGTCCCAGGGCTGGTGGTCCTGGGTTCTACAAGAGAGCAAGCTGAGCAAGCCAGGGGAAGCAAGCCAGTAAGAAACATCCCTCCATGGCCTCTGCATCAGCTCCTGCTTCCTGACCTGCTTGAGTTCCAGTCCTGACTTCTTTGGTGATGAGCAGCAATGTGAATGTGTAAGCTGAATAGACCCTTTCCTCCCCAGCTTGCTTCTTGGTCATGATGTTTGTGCAGGAATAGAAACCTTGACTAAGACACCGGCTAAGGGCCTTGGTGACAAGACAGGGTTCCATGTGGCTCTTCCTGTCTGTCTGTCTGTCTTCATTCTCCAGGCAGCTCTCCATAGTTTGGTTGAGCTATCCTATCCAGCCAATCTGTTCTTGCCACTTTCTTCCACTTTGGATAATGAATAAAGGCTGCTGTGGACAGCAGCCCTCTGCGTGGACAGTCTCTGAGCCCCTTGGCTGACCAGCAAGGAATAGTGTGGGTTTTAAGACCTGCCCACCTCTCCAGGGCTCTGCTCTGCCCTGCCCCCACTCAGCAGCATCTGTGGGCTACTCACCACTCTGATGCTATGTCGGCCGCCTTTTTCATTTAGTCTTCTACCCATGAGTGGGAGTATATCGGTTTCAAACTATCTAGAGGTTCTATGGTTGTTTTTTGCTACGTTGGTGTGTAGTTTACCTGACATAGACATACCTGAGAAGAACGTGAGTGCTGGTGTTGAGTGGAGTGTTTCCCAATCAGGTCAACTGAGCGATACTGCGTACTGTCGAGGTGTCAGTACGCCTGCTGCCTATCGGGCTTTAAAGGGTGTGCGGAGACGCCTCGTGCCTACTGACGTTGCTAGTTCTGGCAGCATGTGTTTAGAAGTTGTTAGCTAGAGAAATGTTTAGGATTATTTCTCTCCGTCTCTGGTAGCGCTCACTCACTGCTGAAATCCACTCTCCACATGAAATGCAGCTCCACTGCACCAGTGTAGCGCCTGCCCACCTTCCTTTTCAGGCGGAGCCTCCTACAGGAGCTGCGGCTGCTCGTGCATTGCTATCCACTGTAGTCTTCTAAAGGAACCCACCCTTTAATCAGTAACGTGACAGATACTCAGTGAGCTCACTGCTCTTGCTGGGTCTACAACAGGGCGATTTTTCTCCTAAGATCCTTCCACTTAGCAGTTTTAAAAGTTTCTCAGGCAAACTAATTTATCCAAATTCACTCAGGTCAAAGCTAAGGAGCTGCGGCTTCCTGAAGTTTAACTGCTAAAGTCTTGCTTAATGGACCGTCGGCTGAATCCTGAAGTATCTCCTGCTATACTCCCAAGTCATCCAGACCACAGGCTAGCCCCAAAGCAAGACAGAGGATGGATGAGGCAAACATCCTTGTTAAATGATCAAAGAGATCCTTTATTTAATGTAGACAGCCTAGTAAGTCATCAAAATAATTTATAATAGTTAGATGCTTCTTAAATATACATGGTATCTTCTGAAGCTAAAAGTAATATGCACTCAACCAGTTTTTAAAATCTATTTGGAACATTAAACATGATAAAAGTAGAAAAAAAATCTCTTATGAAGTCCTCTACGAAAGGAAATTGTGACAAGTTCCTGATAAGACAGAAACCATTCCATCTCCAAGGGAGAACAAGAGAAACATGAATATGAACAGAAACACCTACTTCCTGGGTTTATCCTAGGTAGACCAACTCTTTACAGTTATTTTCTGTCTTCCCTGGATAAATAAGAATCCCTTAACAGCGGCCCGGAAATGACCCAATTCCAGTGAAGACCCTGAGATGGCTGCCCTGCAGCAGGTTCTTGCCTTTTGCAGTCAACAACATCTTTTACAAAGCACCTTGACTTATGGCAGGCGTGACAAAACCAGGTGAATTAGTTGTCCCCAGCCAGGGCCCGCCCACCTTTAGCCTTCTAGGCGCCACTGTTGGGAAGAGGAGCCATCACAGATCGCCATGCCGACGTAGCCCTTCTGATCCATCCGGTCCACAACTCTCAGGCACTGCCCAACCGACACTTGGTACAGCCGATTGTTCTTCTGAAAAGGCAAGAGGAAGCCTTACTTTTCTGTAAAACAAACATCCTTGCAGCATGCAGGGACAATGCAGACACATCAGGACGAGAGAGAGCCCAGGCTCCTCACCCCAAAGGTCCACTGCTGCGACCCTCCTGACCCGTGGCACTTCATGAGTCGAGGAGGGTCTGACGAACGGGTTTCTGACATGTCGAGGCAAAGGAGGTTGTTTAAGATCAATTCATGCTCTTCGTTGTAAATCCAGACCTAGTAACGAAAGCAGAAATGTGATTTTATAAAACACCCACTGCTTTAGGGACTGGAGTGAAGGTCTGCACAGATGAGGCTTCGGTGCGGTCCATGTCGTCTCCACAAGCAGACACTGGTCCAGCACCACCTCAACCATCTGAAACAGTCAAACTGGGAGGTGAGGGAGGCCTTCTGTCTCCCGGTCACTGGGGAGTGCCCTCCTCCCTTTCTCTCTTAACAGGCATTTGCTCCCACCACGATTGCCCTCTTTGCTGTGGCCTCCATCGTGACATCACATGAATGAACGTCAACCATGATCAGAGCCCAAAACAAAGCTGCTGGCCCCTCTTAGCTCTTCTCGGCACACAGTATTATCCCAAAGGAAGCCAGGCCGCGGCACTGACTTCCCTGAGGTGAAGTGGTCACATCATGGTACACTGTTTCCAGTCTTAGTTCACAAACCTGTAAAGCCATAAGGATGCGACAGACTGCCCCAGCCCAGCCCTTCTGCAGAGCACCACACCCTAAGGTCAGGTAGCAGGGTCTGTAGATGCCGGATTTCACCTGGCTCACCCTGAAGCAGGGTTTACCTGGGGTGTAAATGCAGATGACCTTGGTTTCAGGCTCCGGCCTCAAACAGGGTTAAATATTTTTGGTGAGACGCTCTCCAGCGGGTGCTAGAACATCCAGTCTTCTTCAGGCCCTGCACCGGCCACTTGAAACCAGTTCAACCAAAGAACTGCGCTGTTTATTATGCTTTGATTATTTAGGAGCTACAGTATCCATGGGTGCAACAAAGTACACTTAAAACCCGTGAGATGGCTCAGTGGGGAAGGTGCCTGCTGCCAAGCCCGAGGACCTCAGTTCCAATCCTGCCCTCAGAGGGTCCCAAAACTGACTGCTGCGATTTGTCCTCTGACCTCCATGTATGTACATGCATGTACTAGTTCTTCGTAAGCAATATATTCTAGAAATGTCCAGGTATACCCTTTATCAAAAGGCTAAGTGTTGTTTTCTATTCCTGTGATCCCAATGCTAACCCTAAACTGGACCGGCTGTCACAGGCCAGTCCTGACAGAGCCTCCAGTCTAAATCGCTATTAAGTTATTCTGTCAGCCAAACAGTAACAAACCCAAAATAAACTATCTGCTTACATTTTAATACTAAAAAGACAAACTAACTGAAATTAAGTGGATGAAATGAGCCAAAATTCTGTTTTGCTGTCCCCTAAAGAGTCAAAAAACTGGCCAGGAAAATCTGGTTCCTCTCTGGAGGACATTAAGGTTTGAGGAGGAGCAGCACTCCCCACACCATAGTAAAAACACAACAGTCAGAACAGCTGAGAAGCAATGACCAAAGGAGAGAAGACAAAGCAGTCATTGTCAATGCTACGAAAGTTCATTTGCAACCTAAAACTTCAGGAAAGTGCTTCCTTCCCCTGGGTGACTGCACTGGGACGTGTAACCCACCTGAGTTGGGTCTCCGTAGTCACAGGCCTTAAGCAGCACCAGGCCTCCTTTCTGGCTGGAGCGGCCCTGGGCCACCAGGCATTTGTTGGTCTGCAAGTGGTAGAGCTGCAAAAGAAGACCCAGCTCTTGAGGCTCCCATGCGGACTCTGGTGCTGGGGGAGTGTGCAGAGTGGGAGGGAAGTGCTGTCCAAAGTCCCAAGAAAGCACCCACAAGCCAAGATGAAGATGACAAAATAAAACCGGGCATGGTGACTCGGGCCTGTCATTCAAGCAGTCATGAAGCTGAGGCAGATCATGAATATGCAGAGAGCCTGGCTACAGAACAAAACCCTATGCATATGCTGATCTGGAAAGATCTATCCTGGAAGGGATAACAACTGTATGGACTCAATATCTGCCTTTACTTAAGAACACCCAGTAAACACCTAGATCGTTGTCTAGGGCTTTATAGACAAGGAGAAAGTACTAGACTCAATCTCCTGAAATATAGAAGTTGAGAGATATGCCCTGAGGAAGTTAAAGAGGAGGATAATTACAGCAGTTTTCTGCCTGTGTGTGTGGTGTCTGTACAGATGTGGGTGGGCATACTTTTGAGTGTGCATGCTTGCACAAGACTTCCCCCTTGTTCACTGAGGTGCAGGATCTCCCAGACCCAGAGCTCTGAAATTACAAGTGGGCCACCACACCTGCCCAGTGTCTACGTGGATTCTAAGGGTCCAAACCTCAGATCCCCACACTGAGCTGCAAAGTGCTTCATCAACTGAGCCATCTCCCCAGCCCCCAAAGGCCAGTTTTAGGAATTACTTAGAACAATGTAACTTCAGGGCAGACCCCTAAGGCCTATGTGCCTGAAAAGGGTCCAGTGTGCCTTCTGCTAACCTCAGGAGTGCCAGGGTGTGGTGTGAAATCGTACTGCATGTTACACCCATTAACTGTCACCTTCACTCTCTGTCTGAGGTTGGTTCTCAGAGCTGAGTCTGAACAGGAGCAGCTGCTGCTTATCTCTGTGAGGGGTCCTTTCAGGCTTCATACCGCCTGTGTCCATGCTTGCGTCTGCTCTTGGAAGGTGACATAACCTACAAAAGGTCCCAGTCCCTCCAAGGCAGTAAGTATAGGTAAGTAAGGGTCCTGACCAGCAAACACATTTAAGATTTCTAAGCTTCTCTACCCGAGCAGAGGGAAGTCCCCAAAAGAAAACAGATTTCTATCATCACAGCACCTCAAACTTCCTGCTCCGCCCCTCCCAGTGAGCCCTCAGGACTGCCACCTCACCCTTCCACGCAGCAGGACTCTGG
Organism: Rattus rattus; assembly: GCF_011064425.1. Classification (NCBI taxonomy): domain Eukaryota; kingdom Metazoa; phylum Chordata; class Mammalia; order Rodentia; family Muridae; genus Rattus; species Rattus rattus. The sequence goes on along the minus strand of NC_046159.1, from coordinate 154,463,821 downwards.
GGCGCTTCGGTCCTCTGTTGATGAACACGGGCTGCTGCGGTCTGGCCTTCGGACCAGACACCTGCATCTCAGGGTAAACATTATCCAAATACCACTTGAACGACTGACAGCCCAGTTTCTTCCTCAATTCAACACGCTCGCTGATATTCCCAAAGCTTTTAGTCTTCAAATCAGGTCTTAAGGAAAAATACTGCTCCTAAGTTTAAAAAAAGACATTTGCTGGAATACACATTCTGTGAGGAAAACAGTTCTAAGTTTTCTTAATGTCAAAAAATATCAATGGGAACTGTCCACATGCCTGTGACTAACTAGAACATGAGCTCAGTATACTCCATTTCACAGAAGACAAACGAGAGAACTCCTAAGTCAGCAGACCATGTGTCAGAAGAAAGACTCTCAAACTCTAGCTTCTAATCCTCTAATCTAACATGTGCTGACCCAGGACTCTTAGCTAGGGTTACTGACCTTGTTAACTAAAACTGAGCCAGACATGGTGACACACACCTTTAATCTCAGCACTAGAGAGGCAAAGGTAGGCAGATCTCTGCGAGTTCAAAATTAGCCTGGGCTCCTTAGGGAGCTGCAATCCAGTCTAGCTCTCAAAAACATCACCACTAACAAAAGCAAACAACAAAAACACTCAACCTAGTTTTAATGGTTTTTTTTTTTGTTGTTTTTTTTTCCGGAGCTGGGGACCGAACCCAGGGCCTTGCGCTTGCCTAGCGCTCTACCACTGAGCTAAATCCCCAACCCCAGTTTTAATGTTTTTAATTGACAGAAACAATGAGTTTCAATACAATACAGAAACTGTTACCCTGCTGTTACCCTGCTGTTACCCTGCTGCTGAGGCTGTTTTATTGTGGTGGTGAGGATGCGTGCCTTGGCGCAGTGGGTACAATTCCATGGTTCATTCTCTCCACCGTCAGGTAGGACTCAGGATTTAGACAGCAATGCACTTTATTCACTGAGCCATCTCGCTGTTTAAAATACAACCTCGTGCAAAAATGTAGTTGAAACAGAAGGAATATTTTTAAATTCCTATTACAAGTAATTGCAGTTATTCTTGTATTAAATATGGAGTAGCTAACAGTATTTGTAGTTTTGAGACAGTGCAAAAAACATGCTATGCAGCTCAGGCCGGCCTCAGCCTCCGCAGTCTGGGACCGCACTACAGGGCAGTGTGCCTGGCTCACAACTCAGCAACTCTGCCATGTTTAGTCGCCATGACAGAGAAGACACAGCAGTGAGGTGCACGTCTGGCTGTGTGTCCTCTCTGAATGATCTTTTTACACACCTAAGACTTTCAAAACATGTACTAGTTATTTGAAAAGCAACTGTCTATGGCTATGCAGTTCTTCTCAATACTGAGACACTTCCCCATGGTGGCCCACTTACAAGCGTCTAGTGGTTTTTGTTGTTTTTAAAGCAGGGTCTCACTGTGTATCCCTGCTAACCTAGAACGCACTCTGCAGACGAGGCTGACCTTACATCATCTGTCCCTGCTGGCATTGGAGGTGTGGGCTACCAAGTACTGATGACTTCCTTTTCTTATTTTTCTTGGATATTTTATGTATTTACATTTCAAATATTATCCCCATTCCCCCTCTTCCATACCCCTTACCTCCCCCCTCCCCCTGCTTCCCACTCCCACCCACCCACTCCCACCTCAACACCCTGACACTCTCCTACATTGGGAAAGGAGCCTTCACAGGACCTCCCGTGGTGCTGAGTAACATGTGGCTGAGCCGAGGGTCCCTCCATGTGCACTCATTGGTTGGTGGTTTAGTCCTTGGGAGTTCTGGTGGTATCTGGTTGGTTGATCTTCCTATGGTTGCAAATCCCTTCAAGCTCCTTTGGTCCTTTCTCTAACTCCTCCACTGGGGTCCCCATGCTCAGTCCAATGATTAGCTGCCAGCATTCTCATCTGTATCAGTAGGGCTCTGGCAGAGCTTCTCAGGAGACATCCATAGCAGGCTGTCAGCAAGCACTTCTTGGCAATAGTGACTGGGTTTGGCAACTGTGTATGGGATAGATCCCTAGGTGGAGCAGTCTCTGGATGGCCTTTCCTTCAATTTCCTTTGACAAGTATGAAGTGTCCTTCCTTGTCTTTTTTTGATAACTTTTGGTTGAAAGTCAATTTTATTTGCTATTAGAATGGCTACTCCAGCTTGTTTCTTGAGACCATTTGCTTGGAAATTTTTTTCCCAGACTTTTACTCTCAGGTAGGGTCTGCCTACGTCACTGAGGTGTGTTTCCTGTATACAGCAAAATGTTGGGTCCTCTTTACGTATCCAGTCTGTTACTCTGTCTTTTTATTGAGGAATTGAGTCCATTGATGATAAGAGATATTAAGGAATAGTGATTGTTGTTTCCTGTTATTTTTGTTAAGAGGTGGAATTCTGTTTGTGTGGCTCTCTTCTTTTGGGTTTGTTGCAAAAAGATTACTTTCTTGCTTTTTCTAGGGTGTAGTTTCCCTCCTTGTATTGGAGTTTTCCATCTATTATCCTTTGTAGGGCTGGATTTGTGGAAAGATATTGTGTAAATTTGGTTTTGTCATAGAATACCTTGGTTTCTCCGTCTATGTTAATTGAGAATTTTGCTGGATACAGTAACCTGGGCTGGCATTTGTGTTCTCTTAGGGTCTGTATGACATCTGCCCAGGATCTTCTGGCTTTCATAGTCTCTGGTGAGAAGTCTGATGTAATTCTGATAGGTCTGCCTTTTTATGTTACTTGAACTTTTTCCCGTACTGCTTTTAATATTCTTTCTTCATTTTGTGCATTTGGTGTTTTGACTATTATGTGACGGGAGGACTTTCTTTTCTGATCTAATCTATTTGGAGTTCTGTAGGCTTCTTGTATGTTTATGGGCATCTTTCTTTAGGTTAGGAAAGTTTTCTTCTATGATTTTGTTGAAGATATTTACCGGCCTTTTAAGTTGGGAATCTTCACTCTCTTCTATACGCATTATCCTTAGGTTTGATCTTCTCTTTGTGTCCTGGATTTCCTGTATGTTTTGAGTTAGGAGCTTTTTGATTTTACATTATCTTTGACTGTTGTGTCGATGTTTTCTATGGTATCTTCTGCCCCCGAGATTCTTCTATCTCTTGTATTCTGTTGGTGATGCTTTTATCTATGACTCCTGATCTCTTCCCTAGGTTTTCTATCTCCAGGGTTCTCTCCCTTTGTGCTTTCTTTATTATTTCTATTCCCATTTTTAGATCCTGGTTTTGTTCAATTCCCTCACCTGTTTGGTTCTGTTTTCCTGTAATTCTTTAAGGGATTTTTATGTTTCCTCTTTAAGGGCTTCTACTTGGCTACCTGTGTTGTCCTGTATTTCTTTAAGGGGCTTAGTTATGTCCTTCTTAAAGTCCTCTATCATCATCATGAGATGTGACTTTAAACCCAAATCTTGCTTTTCAGGTGTGTTGGGATATCTAGTATTTGCTGTGGTGGAAGAACTGGGCTCTGAGGCATGCCAAGTGGTCTTGGTTTCTGTTTCTTAGGTTCTTGCGCTTGCCTCTCACCATCTGGTTATCTCTGGTGCTAGCTGGTCTTGCTGGCTATGGCTGGAGCTTGTCCCTCCTGTGGGCCTGTGAGCCTGTGATCTTAGTGCTCCTGGGAGACCAGCTCTCTGCAGGCAGGTTTTGGGTCCCAAGTACTGTGGGACAGCCCCAGCTCAGGGCACAGATGGAGACCGGAAGTGACTTTTTTTTTTCCCAATCTTTCACTTGAGAGTTGATTTTAACATTTCCAAGCCTCGGGTCAATTTGAGAAGACGCTGTCCAGTGTTGTGTGCATGTGCTCAGGGAGAACAGTACAGCTCAGCACTAACCTCACACTACTACACTCAGCAAGCAGCCCTCACATGACTGCCTGGGAAAAGGGCATCAGTGAAAAGGGAGCCATCCAATGAACTGACCCTGGAGCGAGCGCCCACTGGAAATGTGACTGAGCCCTAGGCATTGATCATGAACCCAGTGGCAGAGTTCTCAAGGTCCCTCTGCCCAAGCCCACATAACAAAAGCCTTCTACTCTCCATTTTGGCAAAGTCCATGACAAGGGAATGATAAAAATACACACATGGAGCTGAGAGTCACAAAGCTCTGGGTTAGGAGACGGAGGAGACTGACAGAGCCTTGGCGTGCTTGGGGCCCTGCCTCTGTTCCCACCTCCCTCAGCACTTCAGGGCCTGGGCATCCATTTACAATTACCTTACAGGACACAGACTACAGTCCCTTAGTCAGCTTTGTCTCCAAAGCCAGAGCTCAGGAACTTAGCAGGGATGCCTGTGATCCCAGAACATGAATGCAGAAGGACGGAGTTCGAGACCAATGACAGCCGCAACTGCATACAAATAACCCCAGCAACCTTTTCATAGGATGACATGTAAATCCCAGCCCTCAGGAAGCAAAACCAGGCACATCTCTGTGAGTCTGAGGCCAGCCTGGTCTACAGAGCAAGTTTCAGGACAACCAAGACTCCACAGAGAAACCCTGCTCTAGAAACCAAAGAGAGAATGAATCAATGAATCAATGAACAAACGAACGAACGAACAGACAAACGAGCATATAAACAACCCAAATACCCATCGAATGATGGACAGAGCATCCCTAAACAACAGGACGTCTGGAGTGCTGAGAACAGCTACAACACAGGCTGGCCTACACACAGACGCCCAGTGAAAGCCACAGAAAAGGGTACACGTGTGTGAGGGCTCTATCAATGACTGCGGAGTCAGGACACAGATGAGCCACAGTATAGGGCTTGTGGACAGAGGTGATACCTAAAGGGTCCAGTGTTTCTGATGTGACAAAATGCTACAAAACTGACGTGGAAGTCATACACGACAGAGAGGCTACAGAGAGAGCTGCAGCGTGGCAGAAACAGGAAAGCAAGGCCAAGTGGTCAGTGAGGTCCAGCACACAACATGGAGCTGCTCTGCTGCTGTAGCATCACACTGAGGAAGGAACGAATGAGAACCACAACTGCGTGAGCCCTGGTGAGAAGAAGCCCAGAGAAAAGTAGCATAGCCGTCAAGGTCAGCCAAGGAACACAGGCAAGAGAGGCACAGAAGGCACCACCAAAGCAATGGCTGACCACACTCACCTTGTACTCATCCAGCCACACATGTGCCAGTCTCAGCGAGTTGTGTGTCATGGTGTCCTGGCCTTCAGGAGATCCATACGGTCGCCTTTTCCGAAAAATGTGCCCGACTCTTGAGCAAGGGATGATGAAGAGCTTGCCGCCGCACATCCAGATCTAGCCGGAAACAGTCAGGCTGTCAGACGGAAGCAGCACGCACGCATGTCTTCATAAGTGACCCTTTTTGAATGGTGGCTCTGCAACTTGCAGATGCTTCTCTTACTAGTACACTCAGAAGAAAGTGGGGCACCTAAAACTTGGGTCCCGTCTGTGTTCCCGTGTGCTGGCTGCACTAGTGGGCTTGCTCGGAAGGGTGGAAGGACAAGGGTCACTTTCTTATAACTCATACTTGGTTTCTAGGGAAATGTGTTTTCCTTAGGTATTTACGTGTTGTCCCTGCATGTTTGTGGGCACATATGCACATAAAAATGTGCATGCACATACATGTTAGTGAACACTGAGGCCTGAAGTTAACACTGGGGATCTTGGGGATGGAGAGGTAGCTTAGTAGCCCACCTGCCCTTAAACTGCAATTATATTCTATTACAGACAATTTAGTAACAGAACACACACAAAATCAAAATTACCCGAAATGAGATTTCCAGATTTTCTCCTCCCCAGATATCCATGCCACTGTCATACTGTCCAAGATCATTGAAATACTGTCTGTTCATGGCAAACAGTCCTCCGGCCATTGTAGGTGACCTAGAAAAGGACCACAGCCTGTGCTCACTCAAGAGACTGTTTACAAGTCCCTGTGACTCTGGGACACAGAAGATTAGCTGTCATTACAGAGGAGGCAACAGTAAAGGATACCAGGTAAGGAAGACTCACGCCCGTCCAATGGGAACAAGCGAGGTCCTGGAATGTTCTGCACTGCTCAGGCTATACTGGATATCTGGCATAAGGTTACGTTCCAAGTATCAAGGTAACTGACTTTGACAGGAACCCAGAGATAATAACTGTAATTCCTTTTGATGGCCTGATAGAGAGAAACAAAAACTAACTCCAGGGCCTCACACAGAAAGTCTCAAATGTCTGAGTAAGACATACATCAGCAGTGGCTTTCAAAGAGGACGACTATGCCAGCCAGCAACGACATCTTTAGTGTCAGAGCGTTTTCAGGAGTATACATATTCACAGTCACTATGCTTGGCACGAGGGTGGGGTGGAGAGGCCACCACTAACATGTGCTTTGAGGCCAGGGTGCTGATAACTGCTAAAATACATGAGGTTCCTCCACCCACCGGCAGCCAACAAAGGACGATGCCATTAAAGCAAGGCTTAATCCCAACCTCCAGGCTTCGGACCCCGTGATCTGGAGTTAAGGGGTCACGGTGGGCTCTACTGGCCCAATGCCTATAGAGGAGAGGCAGAATACTCAGCAAGGACTCTAGAATGTCTAGCAAAAGAACAGACAGATAAATAATCAGTCAATAAGGACATAAATCACAGAAAAGAGAAACAGTCCACAATAATGTGGAGATGTAAAGAAGTTTTAATTATGGAGGTATCAAACAGACTTCAAATAACGATTCAAGACAAAAGACAAAACTGGGGGCTGGAAAGATGGCTTAGTGGTTCAGAGCACTGACTGCTCTTCCAGAGGTCTTCAGTTCAAATCCCCAGCAACCACATGGTGGCTCACAACCATCTGTAATGAGATCTGATGCCCTCTTCTGGTGTGTCTGAAGACAGGGACAGTGTACTCATATATAATAAATAAATCTTTAAAAAAAAAAAAAAGACAAGATTGAAAGCTTGGGAGGGAAGTAGAGACTATAAACCATTCACATATGGACTAGCGGTGTGGCTCAGTGGTTAAGGGGCCTATCTAGCAGGCAGAAATTTCTGACTTCAATCCCTAATATTGCATAAACCAGGTATGGCAGTTACCTGACATGAACCCCATCTGTCTTTAATACAACAAGACCTATTTATAAATGTCTGTGAAACATCTTAAAAGTATTTTCAAAGGAACCAAAATTAAGACAGCCAAGACAGTATTTGTAAATGATAATTGCCAGGGAAGGGGAAAACAGTTTTCTTCAATGGAGACACTTGGAGGAGATATCTGGGAGGAGTAAGTGAAGAAAAAGAATATGACCAAAACACATTGCAGTTAAAAACTAAAAATCACGATGGGGGGGAGAGAGAGACAGACAGACAGACTGAGACTGATATAACTTGTTGAGAAAGAGAAACACAAGTTTATTGCAGTTAGCCTTGGGTCTCATCCTGAAATATCCAATCAGTTATGCAAACATTCTAAAATGCAACAAAAAACTGGAATCTAATACACTTGTGGTGTCAGATGAAGATACATGCAGCCTGTGGTGACAAACTGGAAATACGTGTGACACAGACCACAGCACACAGGGGAACCTACACTGCCCAAGGAACAGTTACCTTTTGACAATTTCTTATGCTTAACTCTTGGCTGGGTTTATTCAAAACTACGCCCCTTAAGAATCCTCCAGCAGCAGTTTTAAGCCCTGCGCTCAGGAGGCAGAGGCAGGTGATCTCTGAGTTTGAGGCCAGCCTGGTCTACAGAGTGTGTTCCAGGACAGTTTCTCTGTTACTCAGAGAAACGCTGTCTCAAACAAACAAACAAACAAACAAACAAAAACAAAACCAAAATTTGTTGTTGTGGTTTTGAAACAGGGTCTCTTTTTTTTATGCTGTATACACTAGGCTGGCCTCAAACTCAGAGATTTGACTGCCGTCGCCTCCCAAGTGTTGTGATAAAGGTGTGTGTCACCACTGCCTGGCTCAAAAATGTTGCTGGGCAAGTTTAACTAACACCTTTGCCCCTTACGAAGCAGCAATTTTCTTTAATACACCATTCCTTTCTAAAGAAAGGCTAGTGGAACTCTTCCAACCTCTCTTACCGTATTGGAGCTGTGGCACTGTCTGCTCCTCCCAGCTCAGATACAGGAACTAGATCCCACTTGAAGTGCAGCCCCCAGTTGAAACCTCCCCGAACCACTGGGGATGAACTGTAAGCGAGTGTGTCAGCACTGATGATGTCAATCACAGGGCACACCACTGTATGTGGATCTTCAAGGATGATGGCCAGAAGGGGCTGTAACCACATCACATTCACTTCGCAGTGGCTGTCCAGGAAGACCAGGACTTCTCCTGCAGAGAAAGGGACAAGATGGAGAGTGGTACTTCACATCTGACCAAAGTACAGCTGACTAGCATGGGTGGAGATGATATATACAGGGCTATGGATGACCACCCCCACTAAGAAACTACCCTCTGCACTGCCAACTGGTTTCAGGGAAGTCCTCTGGCCAAGAGTTTTTGTCTGAAATGTACACTGAGGGTACAAACTCCATGCAGGATTCAACAAGCTGTCAGGCAATTCAGGAGATTCCTCCTCTGTCACTGAAGTGTCCTGCTGCAGGGACAGTGGCTGGCTGCGTGGAGTCCAGCTTTATTAGTCATCTACTCCAAGTATCTATTTAGTACCCCTCTTAGAGACTATTACTGTCACCGATGGCTCAGTGTCACTGAGAACTGGTGACCACTACTCTATGGTTTCTGCAAAGTGAAGTGGACCCCCAGGGTAGAATCAGACTACTGTGTCAGCCACAGTGGGACACCGTCCACACACATCGCCTTCTCTACACTGTGCTACCCCCAGCTCACTAGCCATTTCCCACAGGACTCTAAGGAGTTCGTTCAGCCTTCTAATTAGCAAGCCATAAATGGATCCTGTTGTCTTTGAATTTTAATAAATATGAGCAAGGTTTAAAACTGTTGGTCTTGATAACTCCAAAGTTCCTTAAGCAACTTGAAATTAGCAGAGAGCAGCATCAAAGTAGGCTTGACAAGATTTCTCAAAACACTGATTATTGACAAAAATACCCCAAAGTTGTCAGTAATGACAGCAAATTAGTCATACACTTCCCTGTTTGGCCAAGTCAAATGAGGACACATGGCATCCAGCTGTCACCATGTAGGAGAGCGCATACTCCTCAGTACCATCCATGCTCAACAGGGAATGAGGTCAGGATCTCAGTAAGAAGAAATGTCTTAATAGCTTTCCTGATGCTGGGAGGACTGCTTTTACCAAATGAGGACAAGTAACAGAATGCAGTAAGATCCCATCTGGCCACACCAAATAGGCCACAGTGACCTCACACTGGCTTGAACCTGACAAATCCTATGCCAGAGCAGAATAGAGAAAAGCAGATCATAAAATAACAGTAAGTATTCACTGTACAACCCTCCAGGCTCCTCAGTGTCTCTAGCTCACCATCTCCAGTGACCCAGCAAGGCCAACTGCCTTAGTCTTTGCCTAAAGCCCTGGGGGTGCAAACCTAAGGCACTGGCTCTAACTGGATGCAGAAGGGCTGCTCTCCTTTCTGTCCACTGCTTCAGGTCATGGTAGGTTTGCAGAGAAAAAGACAAAATTCAAAAAGCGAAGAACCAACTAAGCCCAGCAAGTACAAACAGGCCATGCTACAGTGGGCTGGCAGTGACCAGTACTCAACATCACTGGGCTGGGGCCAGGGCTCTGAAACAGACAAGCTTACCGCAGGGAAGTGGGTGACACCACTGTGAGGGTCCCACTCCAGTTAGGACTTGTCAAACTGCCCTCTCGATTACTGGCATGTCCATGAGCTGCTCTAAACAAGTCCACTTGTCTATGTGTTTAAAGGGAAGCATTTTAGTCATGATGATCAGGAGAAAATCCAAAATGCCAACCTTCCCCTCTGTCTCTCTAGGTAAGCATAAAAAGACAGACAGACAGGTGTGGTGGTGCATGGCTGGAATCCCAGCACTGGGAGAAACAGGGACCCAGAGGTCAAGATCACCCTCAGCCACATATCAAGGATGAAGCCAGCCTGGGACCACATCAAAGAAACAAAAAAGGAATGAAAGCCAGGCACTGAAGTGTGACTTCTGCAGAAGGCCGGCTGCATGTGACCCCTGCTCTCTGCTGTTCAGGGGGAGATTAGGATATGGTGGATGATGGAGGCTTGAAAGTTTCCCAGTAACAGCACAGAAATCAATCTTCTTTACCAAGTGAAATCCTGACACTGACTCCAGAGCTGTGCACTCCACACTGACAATTATTAGCATAATTCAAGTCAAGTAGTTTGGATGTTAAGCGTCCCTCTATTAAATTTTTAAAAGTTCAGTTACATGTTGGTTTGGACTTTTCTACTTATGTAAGGAAGCAAGATAAGAAACCTGTTGGAGAGGCCAATAATTAACTGAGAGGCTGCTACAGAAATAGGCCAGTGAGGGCTCTAGCAGCGATTTCTGTACTCTGTGCTTTGGGGCAGCAAGTCAGAGTTCTAAAATCTTTTCAAACAATTTCTTCATCCCTTTGGGCAGTAAGGTATGGGAGTATGAAAGAGAGTGGTCCCACTGGCTCAGTTTGAACGCTTGGTCCCCGATGGGTAGGAGGGATTAGGGAGTGTGGCCTTGTCAGAGGAGGTGTGTTATTGAAGGTGGGCTGTGAGGTTTCAGAAGCACACGGCAGGCAGGCCTGATTATCTGTGTCTTTACCTCTTTCTTGAGGATCAGATGTAAGCTCTCAGCCCCTGCTGCAGTGCCATGTCTGCCTGCTTGCTGCCATGCAGGGACTAACCCTCTAAAGCCATTAAACATGGTGTCTCTTCAAAGAAGCAAACAGTAAAGACATAGGCTTTTTGTGGACCTCTGTAGGTCTCCAGCACCGCAGAACCACTGCGTGGATATACCTGTAGCGTGGGCTGCTCCAATCATTCTTCCTCGGATCAGTCCCTCACGCTTCGTATTTCTTATGACCTTGACCTTTGCGGGCAGGTATCTTTGGATGTACTCATCTAGTTCTCCTTTTAAATCATCTAAAAAGAGCAGTTCCATAATTACTCACACCACACAAGACATACAGCAAGGAACTATTTCTAATATATCTGCCATGTGTGCCCAAAATCTACAAGTGATCAAAGAAATGTGTTAGACTACTGCCTCATTACAAAGCACTCTAGTACACTGTAGAAGAAAAACCCAGGGGAGAGTTGGAGCCCAGCCATCAGGAATTGCTGCCTTGGACATATATTTCCACAGACGATGTCTGCGATGAAGTCACATGTGAAGGTTCTTACCTGCAATCCCAGCACTCAAGGCCAGTAAGTTCAAGTGGCAACAAAGTCACCTGAGGCCAACCTGGACTACAAAAGAGATGCTCTTGTCTTTAAACAACAAGTCCAAGCTGAATATGCTGGTGCATGCCTTCAACCCTTGCTCTAGGGTTGCATAGGCAGGCAGATCTCTGTAAGTTCAAGGCCAGCCTGGTCCATGTAGTAAGTTCCAGGACAGCCAGGACTATGTAGAGAGACCCTGCCTCAAAAACCAAACCAAACAAAAATGTTTAAGTTTTGGTGTCTATGAACTTCTCTTAAAATTTCTCCCATAAAGTTTCTGTATTTGTCCAGGTCCCATGGGTGCTGTGTTCATCTGTCAGTCCCAAAGTGTACTGGTGCACAGCTCTGCTGTTGCCATAGAGGGTCTAAAGAGGTGCTGAGTGCATGGAAAACGCCTCTGGGCCACCCGCCCGCCCATCACTGGGTCTGCAGTGCTGTGCTCAGGGGAGAAAGCTGGGAGCGAGGAAGACTGGGCACAGTCCCTGCTCTACTGCTCAAGCCGGGTTCTGGGGGACGTCTTTCTTTCGCTCTTTCTTTTCTTTTCTTTGTTTGTTCTGTTTGTTTCTGAGACAGGGTTTCTCTATGTAGCCCTGGCTGTACTGGAACTTACTCAGTAGACCAGGTTGGTCCTGAACTCAGAGATCTGCCTGCCTCTGCCGCCAGAGTGCTGGGATTAAAGCTGTGTGCCACTACACCCAGCTAGGTCACTTATTTTTGTATCTCCATCTCTGTAAAAATGGATCCTGCCCACCTCGAAGGAAGCAAAATTGTAGATTTGCGAAAATCTACAGTTAAAAAAGGTGCCTAAAATATATACTGATTCGAAAACTGGCATTCAGATAACATCTAATAGCTTTCTGAATGCAGCTCACTCTATTCTGGAAATAACTGGTATAGCAGACGTACTCTATAAGCACGGTCCACCACACTGTACACTGTACCCTGTGAAAAGTGCCAGTCTCAAAGGGGGCATACTGCATATCTATTTGCATCACACTTGTGAAGTGACAAAAATCAGAGTTACCAGATGCCAGGGAAGGAGCTCAGGGACATAAAGGCAGAGTACAGCTCTGAATGGGAACACCAGGGCTGCTGGGTGATGGATGCAGCCTCTCAAGACTATGCTGGTGCTGACAGAAATCTTCAGCAAGATAAGCTGACACTTCTCCACTGTGGCCTTCTGCTTTCTACATTGTACGGTAAACAGGAAAGACAACCAACATGGGAAATTGGTTGAAAAGCAAGTAGAAGACTTAATTCTTAAGCTCCTATGAATTGGAGCTTAATTCATAATGGACATTTTTTTAAAGCAAGCCAAAGGGAAATTCCCCCAGGGCATATCTGGATAACACTGTAGACAAATTACAAAGATAAAGAATTTCCTATAGTTCACACATAGGCTGTGAGCCCAACTGTGGCTTCATCTCACAGTGAGTAGGAGCCGATGAACTGTGACCATTCACAGCATCACTTACCAAAGTCACTGCTGTCATCCACGAGGATGATCTCATGGAGAAGGTGTGCCGGCGTGCGGTCCACAACACTGTGCACAGTCCGCAACAAGGCAGAAAAAGCTTCGTTGTAGAAACAGATAACAACGCTAGCAGTTGGCAGGTCAGTTGGGTAGGACTTCCCCCTACACCTTTAACAAGAACATCTGGTAGAGGCTCAAATGTCTTGGGTTATTTCTTGCCACCTTGTTCAGTTCCTTTCTTACATGATAGTGATGTTTAAGTATGTATGAAGACATGTATGCATGTATGAAGACACTATGGTTTATTCTTTGCTTTACATCATGTTAATAACTTTAACTTGGTAGAGAAGTTAATGGGGTGGTGGTGGTGGTTACTGCATGTATAACATTACAGGTTAATCCAGCTTCTCAAGGAGGTTTCAAATGCAAACACAATAATAAAACTTTGTCTTTGACGAAATTTTTAGTTTTTACCCAGTAATGTAAAAAAGATTGAAGTAAACTGAATTCTTAGATGATAGAATGATATAGGAGCTTTTGTGACATAGTAACTACTTATAGGTGGCTTTGAGCAACAATAGTTACCAACTTAAAGAATAAATTCCAGCCTGGCAGTGGTGGTACAGGCCTTTAATTCCAGCACTCGGGAGACAGAGGCAGGTAAATCTCTAAGTTCCAGACCAGCCTGGTCTACAGAACAAGTGCTGGAGTACACTGTGTAAAATTGTCTCTGCCCTTCCTAACCTACCCAAAGCATTCTCTGATTGGCTTAATAAAGAGCCAATAATAAATCTGATAGCCAATTAGCTGGGTAGGAAGTAGAAGGTGGAACTTCCTAAAAGAGAGAAAGGAACCCTGGGAATAAGAAGAAGGCTGGCCTCTGGCCAGGTGACACAGGAGGAGGTGTGCAGAATCACAGGCCTGGAAGGTACAGCCATGTGGTTGGATGAACGAGGGGATCAGGATAAAAGATGAACTAGACAGGAGTCTGACCAGCTAAGACCCAAGGCTCTGAAATAGTAAAAGGCCTCTGGGTGGTTATTTGGGGAAAAGCTGGCTAAGGACTAATTGCTGCTGTATTAATTTCCAGTATTAATACACACAGAAAAATAATGTGCTTAATCTATCAGCAAGTTCTAGTAAAGCCAAGGCTACACAGAGAAATCCTGTCTCCAAAACCGAGAGAGAAAGGAGTTAAAAAGAGAAACCCATAAGGAGCGTACTCTGCATTCCTGGTGTCCGGCACGTCTCTGTGGTACCCCAAGCGGTTACTAATGAGCACATTAAAGGCGTGTTTCTGGTAGCCCAGGTCTCTCAGTTCCTGATCACGTTCATTGAAAATCATACCTGAAAAAGAGTCCAATTACACACTGTGAAAAGTGATGATCAGAGCAGCCACTGCGATGGATGGTCTTCCCCAGAGCCTTGGCTTCATCGCTATAATCAGATTACACCAGCCCGGTTTTCAACTTGACTGTGGGGTTGGGGATTTAGCTCAGTGGTAAAGTGCTTGCCTAGCAAGCGCAAGGCCCTGGGTTCGGTCCCCAGCTCCGGAAAAAAAAAAAAAAAAAATCAACTTGACTGTAGGCTCAGGTTTCAAATGAGTAAGCTGAGGCCCATGGCAAATTCTTACCAATTTAATGCAAACCAAGTGTGCCCGAACCATGAATACCTGCTCAAATCATTATGTGAAGAACATTTTATTATGTGTTGGCACACATACCTCTAATCCCAGGACTCGGAGACAGAGGTGGGCAGATTAGTGTTCTAGACCACATAATGAGCTCCAGGCCAGCTAGGTATACACAGAACCTATCTCAAAGACACAGCCAAATGAATGAACAAAAAATACAACTTATTATAATTACAAGACAAATTTATCTGTGACCAGAGGAAAAATACTGATAATGTCCCATAAAAGCAACAGACTGTTGCATCCCAACTGACCACAGTCTTATCAAGCCTTTATACCCAGGCCCCACAAAAATTTACACATAAGCTTTTATACAAAAAGAGCTCCTCTTCCTTTCTCGCTCCCCGGCCATCTTGGCGTCTGATCTTGGTTGGGGGTTGTCCCGCACCTAAGCAAGAGGATGGCGGCTGCAAAGAAGATGAAAAAGTCTCTGGAGTCGATCGACTCTAGGCTCCAACTTGTTATGAAAAGTGGAAAGCACGTGCTGGGGCACAGACAGATCTGAAGACGATCAGACAAGGCAAGCGAAGTTGGTTACCCTCGCCACCAACTGTCCAGCTTTGAGGAAATCTGAACTAGAATACTATGCCACATTGGCTAAAACTGGTGTCCATCACTACAGTGGCAATAACATTGCATTGGGCACAGCGTGTGGAAAATACTACAGAGTATGCACACTGGCTGTCATGACCCAGGTGATTCTGATATTATTAGAAGCACGCCAGAACAGACAGGTGAGAGGTAAACAAGAAAGTTTTCCTTTAATAAAACTTTGCCAGAGCTCCTTTAAAAAAAAAATAAATAAAATAAAGTAAAATAAAATAAAATAAAAAGGGCTCCTATGCCAGGCAGTGGTGGCCAATGCCTTTAATTCCAGCACTGGGGAGGCAGAAACAGGCAGATCTCTGAGTCTGAGACCAGTCTGGTTTACAGAGTAAGTTCCAGGACCACCAGGGCTGTTACACAGAGAAACCCTGTCTGTATTGGGGGGGGGGTGCCTATGATCTTTGGGTTCAGAGTTCAATTACCTTCCCCGTCAGCAGCTCTAGTACAGACTTAATTAAAACTGTTACTTGTGGGAAAATGAGACACTTGTAGTCTTGAGTGTCACACGATTTAAAAGATACAGACTTGTTTACTTACCTAGCTCAGAGGAAGATTTTGAGAGGCCTTTATCTGGATCTTCAATGTTATTATTCATCAAATCGTCCATTCCGTTTACTTTGAACTGTGGCTCTAATACTCGGCCAGGACCTCGAGTGAAACGTGGGTAGAATTTTTTGGGAAACGGCCCATGGGGCCCAGACCCCTTGATGGGCACATTCCTAAGGGGCTGAGTCACTTCACTGAAGTTAAAATAAATGAAAAGCAGAACTGTCCAGGTAGCAGATGTAAAGAGGCACCCATAACAGAAATATCGAATTGTGACACTGCCCATCATAGACCTAGCATAGCTCAACGGCCATTTTCAGTTCCCTGAAAAAGAAAGATGCCCGTGTTAGACCCCAGAGCACTCCTCCGTCAGTCAGCTACTGAGTGCACTCACTGACTCCCAAACCACCCTGCCCACCATTGTTAACAGAGATTAGGAAAATACACAGCACGTTAACGTTTAGAAGAGCAAAGTGACAAAAGGGCTGGCGTGTTTGCCTGCCGGTTAATGAGCACTCCTCCTTCACCTTTGCTCTGGACGGCTCTCAGTCTGGCCACTGCTCTGAGCTCTAACTTTCAAGAATAGAGCACAGGTACTTCGCGTCCGTCACAGGACATGCATTTGAGACAGCAGGAATGTTTCTCATACCTGAAATCTCAGCACTTGAGAGGCTTGGGCAAGATGATCCTGAGTTCCTGGCCAACCTAAGCTAAAACCAGTGAATCCCAAGGCTGGCCTTGATATAAACGGAGAGCTTAGTTCAATACTAAAAGTGAACGCACTTCCCTCAAAAGCCTCAAACACAAGCCAGCAAAGCCCCCAACTTGCAGAAGACAGCCCTGCTTTCTATTCGAAGGTTTCACCCATCCCAGAGCCTATTCCCATTTTAACAGTTATCGTCAAGTTGAGTGTAGTAATTCTATTTTTCTCTCTCCTTAGGATGCCATGCAAAACAAAGTTAGAACAAAATATCATATCAAACAGCAACACACAGAAAATAGTCCAAGTGAGCTATGGACAAGAAAATGCTACCTTAAAAAAATCCATGAAGGATGTTAGGGAGTGTGCGTGAGATACAATTTATAAATTACTTATTTCCATAGCCAATTAAAACCATCCCCCCAAAACCAGACAAAGCAAATTAATGAGTAAACCTCACTTTAAACATTAAATGCTCGAACAAGAGTATGCCCCTAACCTAGATGGTAAACAGCTGTCTTTAAATCATTTGCCAACCAAGAACCACTAGACAGTTCCCAAATCAACTTAAAAGTAACTCAAAGCAAACATACAATGGTAACACTAAGAGGAAGATGCCGGAAATTAGTGAACCTGAGAGCCACCCTGTCAGCTGGTAGTGTCTTTTAAACTAGGTACACAGGAAAGATGCAAATGCAAAGAAACATTCTGGAAGAAAGGTTTGAGAAACCTTTACCAGGAAAAACAAGTCACAGATTTGCAACATGAGGAGGCAGAGCAGTGACCTTTAAGACAAACACTGAGTTTCAACCAAGGAAGATGTTTAACTGCCTAATATCTTGGCCCAGGGGCAGGCAACTAACAAGCAAACAGCAATAAAGGCAAAAGTACAACATGTTCAGAGGTCATGGGATGCTGAAGCCAGGCCATAGGCATGCTGCTTTGACCCACACAAGCTATGCAGCAAAACTGACATTTAAAGGTGGTTCTCCTCAAGCCACTCCAAGCCTTCCTTTGCTTTTCCAATAACACATAAAGCACTGTCAGCACTTTTATGAAAGCCAGCCAGTTGGAATAAAGTTTCCAGGTCAGGGCCAGCTGACTTCTCCATGTTTTATGACTCAAATAGTAGTGTCTTGAGCAATAGAGTATCACTCAAGTTCTAGAAGTTAACTAGGAGCAATGACAGTAACTTGTAATGTTTGGGGGTCTTTGCAACTTCCAACTTCAAAAAAAAAATATTCCTGGCACTGGAGTTCTTATGTTAGCCTCTAGTAGGTGTATTGTTGTAACTTTTTATGTATCTGTATAGGTATATTTTCATTTGTCCAAGACAGGTCTCTCTACACGTCCCTGGTTGTCCTGGAACTCACTATGTAAGCCAGGCTGATCTTGAACTCACGGAGATCCACCTGCTGCTACGTCTGGAGTGCTGATTAAAGACGTGTGCCACTGCACCTGGGTATACATGTATTTTTAAAACTTCTACAGTTGTAGGTTTCCATATGGCTCTTTAGGGAATGGATCGAGGGAAAGAGGGACATGGGAGAAGGGGAGGGGAGAGAGGAGAGAATGTATTATCTGTGAATTCAGATGCAATAGGTCAGTTCTTAAAAGAACACTCAGGCAGCCTAGATGGCTTATAGTCCTTTTAAATGTTAAGTCTCCATAAAACAAACAAACACAAATTTGTAGATAGTTTTGCCTCTGCACAAAACTACCCTTTGACGAAGATGGACTCAGTGTGCCTTGGAAAGAAGGAGCGCTTTCTGCTCACTTTCAGAGGTTTTCACACCCTGGCGTGAAATCGGGACAGCTGCCATTTGTTCTGGCCTACATACAAATCTCCATGTGTGTGTGTCAGTAAGTACATCAGCCACACTCTGAAGGACTGGGCACTGCCTCTTCCCTCTGTCTGGAATTCTTCCTTGGGTGACTTCATAGCTGCCTCCTTCACTCCCTATTCCGTATGGCCTTCTCAACAAGGCCCCATCCCTAGAGCACCTACCTTAAAGCACAACTGAGACACTAAATAGCAAACTTGGTCTTCCTTTACACACACACTGAGCTACTTCTTCATCTGGTTACCACCTTTAGCTCTTCTACACTGGAGGACAAGAAAGATTAGAGCGAGACCTTTGGTATGCTTGCTTCCTGGCAGTGTCTCCTCCTGAGCAGCATCTGGCATACAGAAACTATTTAATAAATAGTTGTTGAAATGGGTGACAGACTGTGCAAGACAACTATCAGTATGCCTGCCAGAGTGCTAGGAATGTCTAAACATACCACTGTTAACTTATGTGGGTCAAGCAATACCTAGTACTCTGCATGAAGTCATGACCACCTTATTCAACAACCATTTAAAAAAATGGCACTGGATCAACAGCCATATTTATAACTAGCAAATAATTACAAGAGACAACTCAAAGAATTTGCCAAAATTTTAATATTAAATAACAGTCCCTGTGGTGAAGAGAGGAAAGGTCTTTCCATTTTGTTCACAATCTCATCTTTGATTCTTTTTCCCCTCTTGGTTGCCTGGGAAATGAAAAGGTTTCCATCCAAAGAGCCCAGCCTCGGACTTCTTGAACTCTGCCTGGAGCCTTCCCAGAACACCGTCCACACAGCACACCAGCCCAAATCAGACACTAAAGTGTCTCTACGTCTACTCTACTCTAGGAAGTAGCTGCTATTTCCCTTAGCCATGCTATTACTGAGAACATACTTTAGGTGGCAAATCACTGTGCATGAGCCATTTATAAAATTAACTATTTTTATAATTAGCCACAATAGTGCTTAGAAGCAACAGACACCAGTTTTAGACAGATCAACAATCAAATATGAAAAGGTGCACAGCAAACACATGCCTGCTATTAGACATTAAAGCAACCAAACGAAAATCAAAACCTGCAATTCTAATCTAATTTATTTTGACAAACAACAAGTCTAGCCTACACGTAACAGGCTTTGCTTTGTATCTTTGTTTGTTATTTCTTCTACTGGCTTCAATGTCCACGGCCGAATGTCAAGGAAGGTCAAAGCAGATACATAAGGCCAATTAATACCAAGCCAAACAATCAGTGAAAAACTTTTCAGTGAAAAACATAAATAGTTAATAAAGCAAAAACAGTCACAACCAGATATCAGTGTTGCAGGAATGACCAGCTCAGCCGTAAGGACGTTAGTTTGACTCTGCATTTCTTTCATTGGTTTGGTGGCTGCTTTCAGAGGAGGAGCAAGTGAGCAAAGTACACAGAACACGAACATTATAGTAGAAAGATCACAAACTAAAGCCAGGCAAAAAGGTGAGGTGAGGAAGAACTAGCATAAAACCTGTGACCAGACTGGTGATTCGAGGTGCCTCCTAAGAGGCTGAGAGAGTACTGAAGAAAGTGGTTGGAAAATGAGAAGCTGAACATCTGTAAACAGAACCGTAATTCCAGATCTGTGAGCTGACAGCATCTCAATAAACAATGTATCCACAATATAAGCAAGGTTATAAAGACCTCACCCAGTGACCTTCACCCGTAGAAGCATAAGACAGACCCCAGAACAGAGGGACCCTTCCATCTTCTCAAACCCAAATGTTCATCACTGCCTTGTGTTAACAATAACTACTTGCTTGGACAGTTTTTTGTTTTGTTTTGTTTTTTTCCCCAGAGTTCAGGACCAAATTCAGGGCTTTGCACTTGCTAGGCAAGCACTCTACCACTGAGCTAAATCCCCAACCCTGCTTGGATAGTTTTTAAAACCATATTTTTGCTCAAAAAGTTAGGGGACATTGAGATTCTGACCAATGGGAAATCTTAGAAGCCAGCAGAGTGTGAGCAAAGGGCATGTGGGGTAATGAACATCAGTGTCACTGAGAAGGCACGTAGACCACATTCTGGATCCTTGGCCCTATGCTAGGTAAAGCAGAGAAGATAGATCCGTGGAACTCGCTGGTACCCAACCAATCAGAGCTCCAGGTTCAGGGAGGGCTATGTCTCTAAAATTAAGATGGAAAGCAATTAAAAATGCCATGTGCATAGCACACACGTATCAGCCTATAGCATAGCACTTATACACATCTGTTTATAATTTTTAAACATACCACCACATTGCTTTAAACAACAGTTTTTCTCCATAATTTTTCAGGTTGAAAGTTTATATAGAGATCAGTAGTTCAGTTTCCTTTTGTTCTTTCTTTTTAGCAAAAATAAGTGAATCCCACAAATGTTAAATGAATATATGTACATGACATGACATGACATGCATATGGAGATCAGAGGACAACTTGGAGGAATTTGTTCTGGCCTCCTACGGGAGTGAAAATACAATGTAGTCTAACTGACCAAGTTCTAATATATCCAAACAGGAAGTTGGTGTGGGTGTGTATGTCTTTAACCCAGCACTCAGGAGGCAGAGGCAGGCAGAGCTCTAAGTTCCAGGGCAGCCAGGGCAACACAGAGAAACCCTGTCTCAATAAACAAAACAAAAATATTCAAACTCACAAATCATTGTAGAAAAAAAAGTGAAGCTGTAATCAAAGAGATTCCTCAGACAAAAGCAAGACCAAAGCGGGAAGATTAAAGAAACGGTGGGGAAAAGCAAGGTACAGTAAGCTACAACCAGAGTATCTGAGTTGTTCCTAGCCTTTCTCATAAGCCCCTGAGAAGAGCGCTCACTCATGGTGAAAGAGCACAGACTAGGGCAGCGGCGGGCTAAGGAGCTACACACCACCTTCCCTGGCTTGGGATACTGTCAGATCCCAGAAGGGAGAAAAGTTCATCTTAATAAAATGACAGTTTAAGTGCATATGCCTGAATCTGCCTGTTCAACTCTCACCTACGTGAGTTCACAGCATAAAAACACACTCAATTACCTAACATCGTCTTCTAGAAAGAGTCACTAAGTAACTCTAAAGGAAAGGCTACCAGGAGGTGCTGCCGGCTTGACCATCCCACTACTGTCCTTAAGAACCCAGACGATAGAGATACGTAAGAAAATACTTAAAATCCAGTACTGCTTTATGACTTACACCCTGAGGCCTATTTACTCTCCATGCTGCTGTTGCCAACTGCTTCTGGCAGTTACCAGGAAATCACATTAACAGGGTCTGGTTAGTGGCATCTAGGCTAACTCTATCTGTACTTACCTTCATTTCAAACCAGTTCTATAAAGTAAAAGCAACCATTTAACAAGTGAGGCTAGAAAATAACATTCCTAGGAAAACACTCCATAGTGTAAGAAAAACTTCGAAGAAAAATAAGAAGTCTACTAAATTTGAAGGCTTTCAATGAAATACAACAGCCCTTCCCTACTCTCTGATACAAAGAGGATGTCTAGCCCAATATGTGCAAAGAAAACAATGTGTTACAGGCACCCTGAAGGAAAGATGGATTTTTATTAATTTATAAGGTTTTAGAAAATGTAAGCACTGTAAGTGGAGGATCAGAGAGTGTGTCTCCTCTGAGCCTACGCCCTGTAGCACATGGCGAATGAGATGAACCTAAAAGGGAAGGCTTCCATTTTTCAGTACAAAAAGTCCCATAATGCTTAATGATGTTTAAAATGTCTCTTTAAATGTTAAGAACTTACCTTTCAGTAGTTCCTGCTGTTTTGTGTCAGTATATTCACTATACCAACTGTCAGAGAGCACGCATTTGTCAGCCTTTTCCATTAAAGGGACATGCCCCATCTGAACTCAGCTACTCATGTGAACACAATTACTGGTTTACAGCTGTGCTGTGCCTCACAGCCTGTGAAATTGCCATGTGATGACAGCTCGAACACACACAGTATTCCCTTCGCCCTTATCTGTGCTGGAAAACGAAAAGAAGGAAGGCATGGAGCGCCAGCAATGTTTATAGCTGCAGTAAGGAGAGTACCTAATAGGAAAGGTTCCAAGCAAATTCAACCCAGACAGACATCAAGTACTCCCTAGGAAAGAGCTTCTGAAGCCCTCTAGTACTTCCAAATCTCTTCTCTACAGGGAATAAACAGGGCATGATGGCAAACACTTGTGCTGCTGACACAAGACGTAAGTGGAGACAATGAAAGGGACATGAAGGGGAGAGCAGCCCCTCGCCTCCCGTCTAACTGAAGCCTTTTATCACTAAGAGGCAAGGCCTTGGACACAGTTGTGAAGGCTGCATGGACTGAGACAATAATCCTTTTTAAAAGAGACATTTCAAGTAAGAATGTCAAGACAGGTGTTGGAGAAACGGATCAGCAGTCAAGAGCAACTTGCTGATCTGGCAGAGAAACTGGGGTTAGTTCCCAGCATCCACATAGTGGCTAACAACATTTCTAACTCCTGTTCTAGGGGGTTCCACACCATTTTGGTCTTTACGGACAACATGTGGTATGCCAACATACACGCAGGCAAAATACTCAAACACATAAAAAAAAGAATCTTAAAAAAGAAAAGCATGGTAAGGGCTGAAGGTAAAGCTCATCAATCAAGAGGAACATTTGCTGTCCTTCCAGAGGACCCAAGTTTGATTCCCAGGACCAATGTCAGACAGTTCTAACAGATCTAACATTTCTGATCTCCTTGGCACCTGCACTCACACATTCACATGGAGATACACATAATTAAAAGTAATAAAAAAAATCCTTTTTAAAAAGTAAAAATTCAACTAATTTTACCACATAATTTTATTTTTAAAAGTGTTACAATAACAAGAGATCATGTTTACAATCAAAGTACTGTGAATGCTGAGTCTAACTTTCTGTCTCAGCTACGTTTTCAGAGATTCTCACAAACAGGATTACAACCCTTGTTTACAGTCAGCTCTGAATTTTATGATCTACATTCCTTCGACCTATGTTTCTAACCTTATCATTTTAACATACTGTAAGGCACACCCCATGTGCTGTCTCACTCCATGATCTCATTTACTGAGAAAGAAAAGAACCAGAAGAGAACTGGTGCATGTGGAGACGCATGTACTGCACACGAGTACAGGCCAGTCTGAGCTGCAGAGTGAGGCTTCTTCAGAAGGACCCAAATCACAAATATGGCTAAGACATTCAAACGTGGTTCTCCCATAAGAAGCCCACACCTTCACGTGGGTGCTATCCTTTCTGAAGCACCCTCTGTTTCCCTCAAGGGCCATGCATACTTAGTTACAAGTCTTTCTTATCAGAGACACAAGTGCATACCTACCAGTCTATCACAGGAGGTGGAGACAAGAGAATAAAAGGTTAAAGATTATCCTTGGCTACACAGCAGGCTATAGAACTTTCTAAGACCAACCTGTCTTACAAAGTAAGAGAATAAACAAATGATAATAAATCTTAATAAATCCCACCTATGCTTCATGTTCAGTTGTCCTAAAATTCTCTTCTTCAATGTGAAATACTTCAGCATCTCCTCAGCAAAAGAAGAGTAAATCTTGCTTCTTCCAGTGTCCTTACGGAGGCCTCCAGCAAAAGGTGTGGCCCAGATTAAAGGTGTGTATCACCACACCTGGATCTGGAAGTTGTTTTGTCCCAGGCTGACCTTGAACTCAGAGATCTGCTTGCCTCAGTCTCCTAGAATTAAAAGTGTGTACTACCTTGCCTGGGCCTAACTTTTCACGGCCGCTCTGCCTCAAGATCTCCATGTCAAGATTCAGGTCAGAAGCCTATGTCTTCCAGCCTCAAGATCTGGATCACAGGTGTGCCCTCCATTTCTGGATTGTAGTTCATTCTAGATGTAGTCAAGTTGACCACCAGGAATAGCAGTAGAATAGAGCTCAAGGCTAAACTGGGCAACTCAGCTTTTTTTTTTTTTTTTTTTTTTTTTGGAGCTGGGGACCGAACCCAGGACCACTGAGCTAAATCCCCAACCCCGGCAACTCAGCTTATTAACAACAACATTCCTTCCTGTCTGAAAGAAATGCAGGGTGGAAATGGAGAGGAGCCTGAGGAAAAGAAGGTCCAGCTCAAGGGGAGGCCCTAAGACCTGACACCATTCCTGAGGCTATGGGGCGTTCACAAAAAGGGACCTATCATGACTGCCCTCCAAAACACCCAACAAGCAGCTGAAAGAGTCAGATGCAGATATGTGCACCCAACCAATGACCAGAAGCTGCTGACCCCTCTGTTGGATTAGGAAAAAGCTGGAGGAAGCTAAGAAGGAGGGCCACCCTGTAGAAGGTCCCCTGAAATCTCTAGACACTGGATCACCAACAGGCAGCACACCCCAGCTAAGATGAGGCCTCCAACACATACAGCAGGACTCCTATGCTGGGTTCCGTCAGAGAAGATGCACCTAACCCTCGGGAATGGAGGTCCCAGGAAGTTTAGAGGTCTGATGGGGTGGGGACATCTTTGTGGAGACACAGGAGGGAGGGTATGGGGGAGGGGGGAGGTATGGGATATAGAAGGGAGGGACAAGGAGAGGAATAAAATCTTGAGTATAAAAATAAATAAATTTTAAAAAGTCCAACACAAACATTCCTTAAAGCCAAAAAGAACACAAATACTGCACTACAACATAGCTCAGACGCGGAACTTACTAAGTAATGCTACTGAGAGAAATAAGCAAACTTACACCAAAAACAAAGCAAAACAAACCGAAACAAAAACAAAACAAAAACAGGAAACTGGAGACAGAAGCCAGCAAAGACCTTAAAGCACACAGTTCAGAACCTGGAACAGGTCAGCGAGCCAGGGCAGGCAGAGCTGGGTCCCCGCCCTGCAACCTCTGAGCAGTGGCTCTGCGCTAGGCAACAGCAGCCCTCACACAGACAGCAGAGGAGGTGCTGCGGGCTAAGGGACAAACCGCAGCGGGGAGTCGACAGCTACCTGTGAGCAACACACGTTTCCTTGGCACTATCGCAGCACACAGGAATGCTTCATATTATCCTAATTTCCGTAAATCTAAAGCTACTCCAAAATTAAATAATAGTTTCAGAATGGGGAGCATCAAAGTAGAGATGAGTTTATCCTAGAAAATCATCTTGAAAAGAACTATCACAAGATTTCAAACTGTTAATTTTTAGGGTCTAGAGCTTTTCATAATAAATGCTTTTTAAAAACAAAATACAAGCCAATAATTGTTCTCTTAATATCATACTACTTGTATGAAAATGGGCTTTTATGGATTTTGGTTTCTAGGGGTTGTGACATGAATACTATGGCTAAAATTAGGCCCTGGGGGGAATATAGGCAATGTCTATCCCTCCTTCCTAAGGTCCCGAGATAAACTGAGGCAGGATTCCACCAACATTCACTCTTTGGAGCCGGTGAGTCTCTCTTTCTTGCGGAGCACAGGTGAGGGTCACTAAGTGGACGGCTTTCCCACTGTTACAGAAATGGAGTCCCCTCCCTTACAGTAGTTGGTAGAAGAAGAAACTCAGGCAATAGTCTCCTGGCTGTCCCTACTGTCTGTCTATGAGGGGATGTAGGTCTGCACAGCTGAATTCCTTGACTCAGAGGGTAGGTATAGACAACATATATACAATCAGGCCCTGAGCTAACTCTTGTCCACGGAGTAAGAAAGCACAGACTCTAGTCATCTTATGATTGTATATATCAACTATGTCTTCCTCACTACTAACTTTTCCACAAAAAGCCATGCAGGTTTCATTGTACCTTTACAAGTGTGTACTTGAACAGCAGAATACTCAGATGTGTGTGGAAGAGGGTGCATGGTGCAGTAGAAAGGACTGTGCTGTGCTGACTCTGTCTCCTAACCCCTGGTCTGCTCTTCAAACTCCAGTGATCCTCCAGCCAACGGCTGGGGAAACACACACATCTGGAAAAGCAATGAGGCACTCTCAGGGACTTTTGCAATACCTGGGCACAGTTTTGGTTGTCACATTAAGGTTGGCAAAGACCAGGGAGACTATGTATCCCTAAAAGGTTAGGGAGACAGGGGTGGAGAATTCTTACAGAGGCAAAGTGAGTATGGAATCACTGTAGCAATAGACCGCCGTGTCTTAACTACACCATCACCAATACTACAGCTACAATGTTATGCTACAGTTTTCCGTAATAATACTGAGCAGAACACAGTAAAGCATATATATTCTCTCATATTTCTTATAACTTCATGTGAGTCTACAACTACTGCGAAACAATGCTTAATTTTAAAAAAATGCACGAACATTTAGTTCCTAAAATGCAAGCATTTAAAAAGTCCCATCTATCTTCTCAGTAAGGAACTGCTAATGATTTTTGCATTGCCCTAAGAATTCTTGAACGTAACTGTGTGTATGCACATGTGTGTTTATGGGGACACATTCCCCTGCCTCCACTTCTTCAAAGACCTCTGACTAACTCGGCAGCCTTTTTTAAATATCTTGAGAAGGTTCAGGGATTTGGTAAAATGAAGCAGAATTACCCAAACATTTTTATTTTTATTTTAGATTTCTTTTTATTTTTAATCATACATAAATAGGGTCTGCAGAGTCCAGAGGTGTCTGACCCACAGGCAGTTTCAAGTCACCAACATGGGTACTGGGAATTGAGCTGGGTTTCTCTGCAAGAACACTACTTCCTCTTAACCACTGAGCCATGTTCCTAACCCTACCTGAAAGACTTAGAGATTAACTGGTCAATGAATTGTAAGGGCTTTAAAGCTAGTGGAAGTTTAACTGTAAAAAAGCAGGCTGGCTCTGCCACAGAGAATAACCTCGTCAGAAATGCATAGAAGAAATGAACTGGACATGGTGTAGTTCACACTGACAACCCAGCATTTGGGAAGCTGTGGCAGGAAGAATGACAATAGTTTGGGCCAGCCTGGGCTACAGAGTGAGGAGGGCTATTGGGAGGTGGGATGAAAATCGCTAGCTAGTGTCCTTAAGCAATTCCATTCCTTAGCTTAGGAAGGAAGTCCTGACAGCTCTGTACAAAACAGTTTGGGATAGAGGGAGAAATGTTTAGAATCAAGAAGTCAGTGACAATCAACAAGGAGAAGCCATCTTGGCTTGACCTTGGGCTGTGAAACTCAGCGGAAAAGGTAGAAGAACAGAGACCAACTATCTATACTGGTCAGACTGAAGGAAATCGGCCATAGCACCAAGCTTTCAAGTCTTGATGACCCAGAACAAGGGTCAGGGGTGAGCTGTTACATTCAAGATAGGGAGGTGACTTCACACTGGAATCTTCACAAAGAAACTTAAAAGACACAGAGGAACTACAGCTGAAGCTACATGAAACTTGGTGCAGCGTGGGTTTAAGTAACAAAGGTAGATCAGGTGGAGAACAGATATTAAATATACTCTGGGACTCTGGGAACTACGGAGAAGAACCTATGAAAAGACCTCAGAAGGGTTCCAAGGAACATCCAGAAGATGTGCTGACAGGCACTATGAAAGACCGCAGTACGGAGGCTTTTCAAATAGGAACCAAGCAATTCAAACCTTACATATACATCCCAAAGAATGAAAGCAGAGAGACTATATGCCAGGATTCTCTAGAGTAGCAGAAACTATAGAATGAATTTCTGCATATACAGAGAGGGGGGTTTGTTAGAGTGGTCCAGCTAGTGATGCAAAGTCCAAGAATCCAGTAGTTGTTCAGTCCACAAAGATCGAAGTCGACACTGGATCCTGAATAAACAGGCTCTGATGCCAATGAAGGAACGGACTTTCTAGTATGGGTGAGAGCAAGCGGGCTTCCTTATTCCATATCCTTTATAAAAGCTGCCAGCAGAAGGTGTGCCCTAAAGGTAGATCTTCGCACCTCAAAGATACTGATTAGACACGGCTCTCCCCACTTCTGATGATTTTTTTTTTTTTTTGGTTCTTTTTTTTTTTTTTTAGAGCTGGGGACCGAACCCAGGGCCTTGCCCGCTAGGCAAGCGCTCTACCGCTGAGCTAAATCCCCAACCCACACTTCTGATGATTTAATTAAGCAGAACTCTCTCATAGCGTGCGCAGGCATTTTGGAGTTTTAATTAATTCCAGATGTACTAAGATTGACAACCAAGAACAGCCATCATAGAGACTCAAACAGATACACATAAAGCTGAATGAAAAGGAAGACCATGGATCCCACTTAAAATAAAGTAACTAAACCAGGTAAATTCATAGAGACTGAAGGAGCAGGGGTTCCTGCCCTCTGTGTACAGTGTCTGTCCTGAGTGATGTGTTTTGGAAATATATAGCACTGACTGTAAGACAACATTATGAATGCACCTGATGCCATCCGATTGTACTATTAAAATAATACAGTAAACCCCACGTTATGTATACCTTATAAGAAAAGTAGTAGTATAGAATTGTGAAGAAAAACTGGCAAGAAACAGCACAGAAATGTTAGAGATAAAATTGCAGGGTAATCAAATACAAAGTATAGGCTACCGAGTGCTGACATTTCGGTTGCAAAGCTCTGTGGTGGCAGGCACAGTCTGAGGGTAAGAAACTTAGGCTTATTTCCTGTTTTTCTTAAAATAGTATTTCAAATTAAAGAAGAAATAAGTAACTATTTTGTTGGGCGCACAGACTGGAAAGGGTCTCCAAGGTCTCATTTTGTGTTTGAAGATAAGCAACCAACACCACTGATGGCTCTCATAAAGTAAAAGGTCTAGACCAACTCGTTAATGTGAAAATGAAGCTAAGCAATCATAAGCATGCTAATATTCACCAAAGGGAAAGATCTAACAGACAGGAGGCGGGTCCTTCTACTTTTATATTTAATGCACTAGTTTGGGGTGTATGGAAACTGTACAAGGTAATTTCTTTAACAAGCACATTCCGAAGGAAACAGAAACATGCATCCTTTTTGTCTTCCAGCCTCCGGTACGGACGCCGTCCAAATCCTGACCCGCACAGACGGACCGCAATAACAGCAGTAAAGATAAAATCGGTATTATTTCTGGTAAATCACAACACCGGCTGGAGGTCACGGCCACCGAGAGCTCGGCCCCGCGCAGGCACACACTGCTGCTGAAGCTGGAAACAACTCGGGCCTCACAGGCCACCGAGCCTGCTATAGCAGCTGCGTCCCTTCAGGCCGCAGCCCACGCTCAGGCGCCGACGTAGGCCGCGCGGGGTCAAGCGCCGCGGGCCGGCTACTCACCGCGACACCCGCAGGCCGGGATGGCGGCGCTCCGGGGCACGGGCTGTGGCATCTTGGCTCCCGCCACAGCCCGGGCCGAGCCGCAGGAGCCGCGCCCGGCAACGCGGCCCACGTCACGCAGCCTTGCGGAGCCGCGCTCCAGGGCTCACGTCACGGCACGCACGCCCCCGCCTCCGATGACGTCACCGCCCGCGGCCTGGCGTCATGAGGCCCGGGCTCCTCCCCGCCCAGCGTGGAGGTAAGCTCTGTCCTGTAGGACCTCGTTGTCGCTCCAGAGCGGAAACAGACAGAGGAGGGGATGACGACTTTTTCACGGGAAGAATGTGAGGGAATTTTAGCAGCTCTAACAGAATGTTAGGTTTGGTAGTTGGTCCAGTGGTACTGCAATACATTGGCGGATATCTAAATATTTAATCTTGTCATCTCAGCCTGCTATTCAGCCAAGTCTTTTTTTTAAAACCTGTGATGTCTGGTAGAGCAACAGGACATTATGTAAGGAGAAAATTCAGTGTCCCTTATTTCTTATATATTTGGTTGTGAGCCTAGCCTTTAACGGCTGAGCCATCTCTCCAGCCCCAGTGTCCCTTATTTCTAAGAAAACACCAACTCCTAAACCAATAAATCGTTCTAGCTAGGAAACCCAGGATACTGTCCTCCTTCATTAACTGGCTGTGGTGACTTGAAATGTCCTACACGGGCCTGTGTGTGGAGCTTGGTGCCTGCTGGTAGTGCAATTTCCAAAGATTCTGGAAACTGTAGAAGTGGGGCCAACCTAGGAAGAGGCGGATCGATCGGGGAATGTCCCTTTGAGGGTCTTACCTTGTCCAGTGGTCCAAGTCTCCTGCTGGGCTTCCTGCCCATCATGAAGTAAATAGCCTGCCCCATATACTGCTGTTACCCTGATGATCTGCCCAAGTGCAATGGCCAAGCAACCATGCGATGAGCCCTCAGCAACCATGGGCCAAAATAAATCTTTTCCTTCAAGTTGTCATCACAGTGGCACAAAGTTAACTCATACGTGGTCCTGCCAAATACCTACTAGTATTGTCAGGCTGTAGGATGCTATGTGAGGTTACCTAGGTCTCTCCACAGAGATGAGGTCCTGATGACCCTTACCTATGTCCTTCTATGGCCATTGCCCTCAGTCAAACAGTTGCTGCTCAATGCCAAAAAGAGTATCTTCCATAGTTTCCATTCTTGTCCACAGCAATTCATCTGAACTGGAACTAGTGGTTATTGAGGGGCTGGCTCTCTCTTGCAAGGGCAATAGCACAGAGCGCTTTCGTACACCACCACCATGTGTCTGTTACTTTTCCTGTACGCATGACAATGTTCCTAACGAAAACCACTTGAGGGTCTATTCTGGCCACAGTTTGAGGGTACAGTGTCCATTGTGTTGGGTAAGCCATGGCAATCGGAAGTATAAGGCAGCTTGTGACAGTTCATCCTTGGGAGGGGGAGAGCAGTGCTCATCTTACAACCTGTTTTGTGTTTCCTTTTTATTTCCTTTGTTCTCTGCACCATGTGTTATGGCCACCAATAGCCCAGATGGGCTTTTCCTACTCCGATAAACCTCTCAGGAAAACACAAAGACATGGCCAGAGCATACGCCTTTTATCCCAGCACTGGGGAGGACAGCAGAGACAAGCAGATATCTGAGTTTGGGCCCAGCCTGGTCTACAGAGCTAGTTCCAGGACAGCCAAGGCTACACGGCTTAACCCTGTCTGAAAAAAACAAACATTCTGGATGCTCAGTTCTGCTGGAAGCTGCTGGAAACGCTCTTCCAGTGACACGAGGACGGGAAGATTGTGTTTGCAGGGGCTATATCTAGCAGTCCTGTCAAACATCTCCTCTTTTTTGTCCTTTCGGTGTGTTTCTTACAGAATTTTCTTTGTAGATTTTGTGAATTACTCCTCATTGACCTTAAACTCACCTTCACCAGGGTAAGCCCCACAGCATTCTCCAAACCTCCAAAGAAGTTCCTTAGGCATTGAGGACCCAGTGGGTGTGGCAGGCAGGGACTAGCTGCTTCTGTCCCCGTCCCTGCACAGCTGAGAGCTGGTTAGAGAACAACAGGACATAACTGAAAAAGTATCAGGAAAGCTGTGGGTCACAGGTTAGAGGATGGAGGGCACAAATGTGAAAATAGAAGCAGAAAAGAACAGCGACTCAGACTAGAAAGGCCAATGGGAGCGCTTGGGGAACCAGCCTGGCATGTGTGGGAACCAAGACACCCAGCCGAGACTTAGGAACCCAGCCAAGGCAGGAGGGCTCTCTGTGAACACTTTCATGAGGCAGCTGTGTCAGCTGGTCAGGCGGCTGGTGGAAGCTCCAAGAGCAGAGAACAGGGGCCTATGCACCGTCACAGCCAAGTGAGTTGGTCAAATAATCACAACCTACACACTTTATCCGGGCCAGTCATACACCAGCATCTGAACTGTAAGACAGCTTGCTCCTCTACTGCCGAGGTCTTTATGCCCAGAACTCCAGTGGCAGATGAGCAACAAAGGAAGAATTGTCACTAGAGGTAAAGAAAGGGACTCCTGAGAGATTGGCCACTCTGTATTTTTCATTGCATTTTACATAATTGTATGATGTTCCAAATTTGTCCTGTGGTATGAATATGTTGAGGAATCAGGGGACATTTTTACCCTTTGCTAACAAAAATGGCTTTGTTCCTTTTCCTCCGTTGAGTGGCTCCAACTCTGGAAAGATATTATCCAAATACCACTGGAAAGATTTGCAACCCAGTCGTTTCCTTAATTCAACACGGTCACTAATATTTCCACAGGATACGTGTGTCAAAGAAGGTCTTTGAAGAAAAAAGTTTTCCTAAATGAAAACAAAGAGTCATTTTACTAAACAAAACAAATCTTTGGTGATCGGGTCATGATAGCACACATCAGGACACGTTTCCACTATTGGAATAAAATGGTCCTTTCCTCTTGTGATCTAGCAGTTTTCTGTGAGGTTAAAATATTTGACCTTCTAGGAACACGTGGTAGGACACGCGATATTAAAAGGAGGTGATATTTTAAGACAGGTTAACTAAAACACAAGTGGCTAGGTTCACCTAGTCCCAAGTGAAGGACGTTTTAAAATACATCATTCTAAGTAGGAGGGCCCCCTTTTAATCCAGATCTATGAGGTTGGAAGATCTACCTTTAATCTGGGTAATCCTTCTGCTGGCAGCCTTTATACAGAGTATAAAAGAAGAAAGCGTGAAACACTCTCTCTTTACCTGCTTGCTCTCTCTCTCTCTCTCTCTCTGGCAAGTCTATCCCGCCATTGCCATTAGAGCCTACTTCTTCAGGATTCCAGCGTACACTGAAGACCCACTGAGACACCCAGCCTCCTGGACTGAACAACTAGTGGATTCTTGGATCTTCCATTGGTAGACAGCCAGTGTGGGAATAGCTGTGCTACAGCCTGTAACCTACTCTGATTGATAGATAGATAGATAGATAGATAGATAGATAGATAGATAGATAGATAGATGATAGATCATTGATGTAGATATCAATGATATATATCAGCATATAATGAATGTATATATTCAGTCTATCAATTCTGTTCATCCAGAGAACACTGATACACCAAGGAGTACAACCAGTGAGCCATCTCTCTAGCCAACCCACCTTTTT
This sequence comes from Rattus rattus, assembly GCF_011064425.1. Taxonomy (NCBI): domain Eukaryota; kingdom Metazoa; phylum Chordata; class Mammalia; order Rodentia; family Muridae; genus Rattus; species Rattus rattus. The sequence continues at coordinate 154,430,865 of NC_046159.1, read as the reverse complement.
TATTTTTTTTTTGAGAAGGGGTCTCATTGTGTAGCCCTGGCGGGCCAAGGACTCACTGTGTAGACCAGACTGGCCTGGAACCCATAGAGATCTATCTTCCTCTGCTCCCAAGTGTTAATCTCAAAGGTTAATTTGACTCACTTTTCATTTCATTGGAAGAGAATACAGCATATACATTACTTACCATTGTGCTTTACCGATGCACCAGTGCTGGTAGTTGTGTGTGTGTCTATAACTTATGGATTTGCAGTGCTGTATAGAACTAGAGCTCCTAAATATATTCCATCCTATTCCTTCTCCTTGTTTTTAAATTTTTATTTGTTTTTTTTTTTCTTTTGGTTCTTTTTTTTTTCCCGGAGCTGGGGACCGAACCCAGGGCCTTGTGCTTCCTAGGCAAGCGCTCTACCACTGAGCTAAATCCCCAACCCCAAATTTTTATTTGTTAAGGCAGGGTTCTCATTCTGTAGCTTTGGCTGGCCTTGAACTCACACAGACCTGCCTCTGCTCCTGATCAAAGGTGTGCTGTGCCAAGACATTTGGGGTGTGTGTGTGTGTGTGTGTGTGTGTGTGTGTGTGTGTGTGTGTGTGTGTGTGTGTCTTTGTAGAGGTATACCTGAGTACAGGTGCCTGCAGAGACCAGAAGTGGGGTCTGACCTTCTGGAGCTAGACTTAACAATAGCTGTAAACTACCTGGGTATGGCTGCTGGCAACTGAACTCAGGTCATCCACTGTGTAGTACATGCTCTTAACCTCTGGCCCATAGCCTTCTCCTTGGTGTTTGAGACAGGGTCTTACATTGCCTTGCTTGAACTTGCAATCCTTCTGCCTCGGCAGGAATTCTCTGACAGCTCCACGATTATAAAAGAAATCTCATTTTTACTTTCATAATTTAAAAGCTTGAACTATAGCAACTGCTGGTCCGTTTTTGTCACCTTGACACAAGCTGGAGCCACCTGGGAAGAGGCTCCATCAGATTGGCGTGTGGAGCATTTTCTTGACTGCTAATCGTTATAGGAAGTCTCAGCATCTATGGTGGTGTCATCCCTGGGTGGGTGGTCCTCAGCCATATAAGGAAACACGCTGAAGAAGCCACTGAGAATAAAATAGTAAGCAGTTGTCTCTGCCTGAGTTCCTGCATCTCTAGACAACAGTCTGTGATACGAAGTATAAGAAAAATAACTTTACTCATCTAAGTTGCATTTGACCAGTGTCTTATCACAGCAACAGGAAAGCAAGCCAGGACAGAAACATACGATGAAGACCAAGACACTCTGTCAGAGACCCACTGTGCATCTGTGTATAAGGAGATTCATCCTTATTTCTGTATGTAGGGCACAGAGATATGTTCTTGGAAAAAACAGACATAATCAAGGGCATAGCTTGCACATAAAAATCTTTGACTGTTGGTAGAAAAGGAGTTCACATGTGTGCATGAGACCTATGCCAGCCACATGTCCTGGGACACTGATGGTGGCTGGATAGGTAAACCCGGAAGGAATCGGCTCCCGATGCTGCATCAGGAAGGGGATGCTTTGACAGTGGTAGGGAAGACGACTTCCCCACGGATAAATGGATCTGGCTGTGGGGAACGACTCTGCAGGTTGATTTACTTCCAAGGAACTTGAATTTTACTAAGACTAAAGCTTAAAAAAATTAGTTGCAAGGACAACTGCTTAAGATTTAGCAGTGGAGAGCAGGACCAGTGGTGAATGGGTGAGAGACTGAAGGGCTCCACACATGAATGCAGTTTGTATCTGAAAGGTAGAAGAGTCTTGAGAACATCCTGGAACCTGCTCTCGCCAATCAGAGGCATACTCACCTTGTATTCATCCAGCCAGACGTGAACCACTCGAAGTAAATTCTTTGACAAGGCACTCTGGTTTACAAGTCTGTTTTTACTCAGTGCCTTACTGTTATGTCCAACCCGAGAGCAAGGGAGTATGAAGAGCTGGCCTCCACACATCCAAATCTAGACAAGACCATAACTGATTAATTTACTTGTAACTGACAGCTGCTTTAGCACATACCCGCGCGCGCGCGCGCACACACACACACACACACACACACACACACACACACACACACACATGATATATTATTTGGTTGCTGGCTTGCTTATCAAGACAGGTAGCCCACATTAGCCCCCAAACCCATTCTCTGGGAGGGATGCTGAGTTTCTGATGCTCCTGCCTCTACCTCCCCAGTGCCAAGATTGCAGTGGTGCCACATCTCACTTGGATTATGCCGTGCTGGTGCTCAGTACAGGGCTTTGTTCACACCAGGCAAGCACACCAGCAGCTGAGCTACCCTCCCAGCCCCAATCTCTAATACTTAGTCCATTTATTTTATTTCGTGTAATAAATTTAATACATTAAATTAATTTAATACATTAATCAAAGTCTTATACCATAGGTGCTATGATCGTACACTCCCCCATTTACAAAGAAGAAAGTGAACATACAGATTGATCAAGAAGTTCGCCCAGTAATATGGAGTAATTTAGTGACAGATTCAAATTTAGGAAGTCTAGTCCAAAAGTTTGAGTTCTGAGTGGCAAATGATTCTCTTTCTTTCCTTCTGCATATTTCTAGGTATAAGCAATGCCATGCCAAGTTCTGGCTGAACTCAGTTACTTGTATTTATATACAAACGCTTCACAGCATATATTGTAATAGCCTCATTCACTATGTGAAAGCAAGATATGATCGTTGAAAAGTGTTAAATATAGGGAAAATATGTGTACCCTTAGACTTGAGGTTACTCAATATAATTCATGTATACGTGCGGTGTGGACACACATTAAGATAACTTACTGTTTTTATATGAGTTATGCAAATTGGGAAACCTAGGTTGATGGCTTAAAAGGGCTTCCCACAAGAACAAGGATCTGAGTTGAATTCCTGGAATCCATGCAAAAATCTGGGTGTGGCTACACCGCCTGCAATCCCAGTCTGAAGGGACTGGGGGTGGAGACAGGATGCTCATTGGGGTTGACTGGATGCCAACATGGCAGAAACATAGTGAACTTGATTAACTAAGAGATCATGTCTCAAGGAATAAAGGTGGGTAAGTGAAGCAGGATAAAGGACTCCTGACTAATGCATGCACCTGCACACCTATGTGTATACACACACATCAAAACTAAGTCTTATTTGGAAATTTTAGAAGTTTCTAATTTTGTTACAAAAGACAACACAGAGTAGAGGTGAGCAGAAGTGAGCAGAGGTGAGCAGAGGTGAGCAGAGGTGAGCAGAGGTGAGTAGAGGTGAGCAGAGGTGAGCAGAGGTCAGTAGAGGTGAGCAGAGGTGAGTAGAAGTGAGTAGAGGTGAGCAGAGGTGAGCAGAGGCTAGCAGAGGTGAGGAGAGGTGAGCAGAGGTGAGCAGAGGTGAGCAGAGGGGAGCAGAGGGGAGCAGAGGGGAGCAGAGGTGAGTAGAGGTGCCTGCCACCAGGCCTAATCACCTGAGGACCCCCAGAGGAGAGAGGGAACTGACTCTTGGAAGCTGTTCTCTGACCATACATGTGCTGTGGCACTGCATGCCTCCCCTCCACATGCACACTCATATACATTAATCGTCAAGAACATTTTGCATCTATTTATTTGGGGGTGGTGTACATGCCACAGTGTGCATGTGGTGGTCAGAGGACAACTTTGAAGAACTCAGTTCTCTCTTCCATGTGGTTCTCAGGGATCTAACTGAGGTCATCAGGTTTGTGGCAAATGCCTTAACACACAGAGCTGTCTCACCAGCCCCACATACTAGAATGTGGTTCTAATATAAATCTTGTGGATATAATTTGTCCATGCATGCTATATTTGCTGTAGCCATTCTGTCTCCTGGACTCCAGTAACACCAGCATTGCATTAGAACTTGGTAGGAATGTAAACCCATGAGCCACAGACACCAGAAATCAGAAATTGTGAGGGTCTTTGTGTGATCCTGATGCACACTTGGATTTGATGACCCTCTGCTCTAACTCATCAAGACCGTAAACTCTGATTCTGTGGATATTTTTCTGAGAAAATTCACTTGATCATTAGAAAACAATAATGGTATGTTAAGAACTTCACTGAAGCATACTGTGTGGGGTTGAGAATGTCTTAGTTGGTATCGTGTTTATCAGACATGTTCAAAGTCCTTGGGTTCAATACTGCCCTTGGCAGTCCACAACTGTAAACCAGCACCCAGGAGGTAGGAGGAGGAGGATCGGAAGTTCAAGGTCATCCTCCACTAAATATAATATTTAAGACCAGCCTGGACTTCATAAGACCCTTGTCTTAGAAACAATAGATGGGGTTGGGGCAGAAATTCACAGATCTCTAAAAAAACAAAACAAAACAAAACAAAAAAAAAAAAAAAAAAAACCTTCAGATTCCTTGTCTAGAAGACACAGAGGAAAAGGCCTTGGGCCCGAAGTCCAAACAAGCAGATTCTTCATTGGCCTATCCAATGGTTCTGTTGACTCTGCCCTGTCTGGATCTCATTTTCTTTGGAAATTGTGAGCTAAACAGTTGATATAGACCTCTGTCCTGGGTGCTCCATCATGCAGCGAAAGCTGACTAAAGGGATCATGTTTCATTCTCTTTTTAAAAGAAAACTAAGGAAACTTGAAAAGCTGTTACATTGCTAATGTGGTAAACACTAACATTTTTATAATTACCATGAATACCAATTTTCCCATTTTTTAAAGATTTCTTTATTATATGTGAGTACACTATAACTGTCTTCACACACACCAGAAGAGGGCATCGGATCTCATTACAGATGGTTGTGAGCCACCATGTGGTTGTGGGATTTGAACTCAGGACCTCCGGAAGAGCAGTCAGTGCTCTTAACTACTGAGCCATCTCTCCAGCCCCCGAGCATTTTTTTCATATGTGTTTTTATCTGCAAAGGCGGGAAGAGAGCATTGGATGCCCTGGAACTGGAATTACAGTGAGTAGCGAGCTGCCAGATGGTTGCTGGGAATTGAATCCTCGTCTTCTGGAAGAGCCGCCAGTGCTCTTAACTGCTAAGCCATCTCTCCGGCCCCTCTTCTATCTGTTTGTTTGAGACATTCGCTGGTTTCAAGAGACTATGGCTATATGTACAGAACAGTAAACAGACGTCAACTTATAAAAAGAAAATAGGGAACAAAACTAAAAATTTCCTTCAAAAACTTTGTCAAGAAACAAGTTGAAGAAAGCGGCAGATTTTAGCCCAATTTCTATAGGACCCAGATAACGGTTTGTTTATCCTTTTGTTTTACTTTGTTGTTTTGACACAGGAGCATGTAGCCAAGGCTGGCCTCAGAATCACTATATAGGTAAGAATGGACTTGAACTTCTGATCCTCCTGCTGGAGGTTCAGGGATTATAACGTGTGTGCCACTGTGCCTTGGGTTGGGGTTGAACCCAAGATTTTGTGCATGCTGGACACATACTCTAGCAACTGAACCACATCACTAGGTTGCTCACAGATCTCCTTATCCCTAAAGAACAGACTCCAGCACTGACAGGACTTTAAACTAGAAGATAAAGGAAGAGTTGTGGCCATTCCTACGTAGTGAGCACAGGTATATCCAAATGGATGTCCCCCTTTAAGAGCAAATCTAAAGTAAACAAGAAACAGGACTAGGGAGGACACCAGTTGGGAGCGTGCTTGTCCAGAATGCTTGAAAAGTGCTTGCAGTTCCTTGGATCTGGATCGTTCTTGTAACATTTTCTCTTTGACCCCTTCAGGGTCAGTGAGCCTGGGCCAGCCTGTTTGGCAAATGGCCACATGGGTGTCAGACAGTACTGAGCCAGTCATACGACAGAAGGCATTCGGATGGGCACCAGGTGAACAGAGAGGCAGCAACATCTGTAGAAATCAGACATTCTAGCCAAGACCAGGGCTGCTATAGCAACATCAACATTTTTTTTTTTTGCAACATCAACATTTAAGAGGAATAATTGCTTGTAGTTTTAAGCTTCTGCATTTTGATGCAGTTTTCCACATACATTTACAATGTACTGACCAAAGTTCACTGACAAACAAGGCACTACCTCTTTCCTAACATGAGGAAAGCACTTTTTCCATTGTCATCAGTTTTACGTTGACTTAGTTCCACAAACTCAAAGTGCAGATTCAAATCCCAGTCAGTAAACATTTCATCTCACTTTTCCTCATCTTGGGTCTGAGGACACATGGATTGTGGACTTGTGTTTCATAGGCCTTGGCCAGGAGAATGTCTGCCCACATCAGAACTACAGGAGCTGGTCTGGCTTGACTTTTATCTTCCTGCCGTTCAGTGTGAGAAGAACATGTTCCACATCGCAGCTGCTCATGGACATAACTCAAGACCTCAACTAAGCCAGAAACTAAAGCCCAACCCAGTCAGCCTCTTCTGAGTCGTCCTGAGAGCATATGCAAGGGAAAGCTAAGTGTTACATTTTACATCATTCCTCTCAGAGGTGCTTTGTTACACAGCATAACTGACACTGAGATGATAGCTGACTAATTCCTAATATCCTTAGCAATTAAAATTCTGAGCAGATGAACCAAAAACCCATTATTAAGAGGAAAGGGTTGGAAATCTGCTTACACCCTCATCAGTCAGTGTATGAGAACTCTGTAGTGCACAGATGGTTGTTTTCACATCAGAGAATCTAACAGGCTTAGTGATCTTGACTAGGACTTCAGCTGGTATCTATATCTAAGGTAACTGCCTTAAACCGTGAGGTGGCACCACACACCTTTAATCCCAACACAGGGGAGGCAGAGGCAAGTGGTTTATATAGCAAGTTCCAAGACAGCAAGGACTACACAGAGAAACCCTCTCTCTCTCTCTAATTTTTTTTTCTTTTTTTTTTTTTTCTTTTTTTCGGACCCGGGGCCTTGCAAGCGCTCTACCACTGAGCTAAATCCCCAACCCCGAAACCCTGTCTCAAAACCAAAAAAGAGGTTCAGTCTTGGGGATGAGGCTGAGAGACAGGATTCCACTGAGCAGAAGTCGAGGCGTCTCAGTGTTTGGTAGCATACCTTGTCCCTTGGCAGTATGGAGGGATGCCAGGACAGAGATCTGGTACTGGGAAATGAGCAAGCTAAGACTTCACGTGGTCAAGGCCCATTGAGTGCCAACCAAGATTGTGAAGCCACAAAAGTCTGAAGCTGTTATGGGAACCATTCGAGGGCTGGGTGTGAAGCATAGCCGTGTGGGCATCGGTGACCCATTCCTCTCCCTGATCTGTGGCAACCGTAGAAGTCAGCAACCAAAGCAGAAGGTGGGCACTGAAGGCTTCTCCCACACGTGTCTCCGAGAACTGAGAACAGTAGAGATGTGCTAGCTGAGCCCCAGGACCAGAGACTGCGTCTACGTAAGGCAGGAAGCATAGTACTCACTGTTTTTGTGACCTTGGGAAGTAGTCTAAGTTCTCTGTGTCTTTGTTTTCTCGTTAAAAGTGAGAGATCGTGGCAGTGCACATCAGTAAGGACTGAGTTAATATCTGTAAAATGTTTCAGCAATGTGGGTTGTGTGTAAGAACCCATCCAATAAACCACACAAATTTAATCCTTCAAATCCTTGAGATGGATGTCAAACTACTTCAGGAGCCATCCCAAGAAAAAGATGGTTCAGTCACCTCTTAACATGACCACAGAGTACTCTGCGTTTCTCCACTGTTTATCCAAGGAAAATTTAATAGCTGTGCCCCAACAGAACGGAAGGCCATGACATCAGACATCACTTTTACACTGCGTACTGCTGTATTTAACACTGTTCCGTGTCCTTATGATGATTAATTAGGTTGTGGACTTGGCAGGATCTAAAATCTTGTAGGTGCATCTGTGGGGAGTGTCTTGGTTGGATTTATTGCAGTAGGAAGACCCTTCCTAACAGTGGGCTGCACTTTCCCATGGACTGGGGTTCTGGACAGCACAGAAAACAGTGCGCTGAACAAAAGTTCATCTGTCTCTGCTTCCTGAGGATGAATACAGAACGACCAGCCAGAGCAAGTTCTTCCCCATCATGACAGACTGACAGACATGTGTGCTCACACCGTGAGCCTAGATAACACCTCGAAGTTAGTCTGTCAGGTGTCTTGGTCATAGGATAGGGGACTGCTGCAGTCCTCAGAAAACACTGCGGCATGAGGGAAGGGCAGGGCTGTGATTTCTTCTGAACGCTTGGCCTGTGGCACTGCTTTTTGGGAAGGTGAACTCCTTTATTGACTGAATTGAACTTAAGCAGATCCCTGGAGAGATAGTCTCCTGGTGACTGGACTTTAATAGTACCATCAGCGGTGTCAGCCATGGGAGCCATTGGTAGCCATGATCTTTCAGTCCCTTGTTGCTGCTGTTGTTTGTCTCTTTGTTGTGGTTGTTTGGTTGGTTGGTTTTGGTTTGATTTTTTTTCAGTTTTTTAAAGACAGGGTTTCAGGTTTCTCTGTGTATCCCTGGCTGTCCTGGAATTCATTTTGTAGAGCAGGCTGGCCTTGAAATCAGAGGTCCACCTGCCTCCGTCTTCCCAGGGCTGGGATAAAGGCGCGCACCTTCATTCCTTCTGGATAGGATCTCATATACAGTTTTGGGGTGGGCTGGGGTCTGACAGTGGGTGCTCCCTATTGGCTTGGTCTGAGCTATTAGGGAGCCTCATCTACATGAGGAAGGGCTTGGGGCATTGCCCCTATGTGACTGATGGCCACAAATCTCTCTATGGAGGGCTGTGACTAGGTGACAGGGGCCTGGTGCTGGGAGCAGCAAAGCTCCTACCGTCCCTTCAGGGTCTCTGGGGCTTCTAGCCTTAGTTCAACCTTCCCAGGCTTCCTCTCACGGTCCACCGCCTTGTAGGATTCCAAGTAGAAGCTTGAAGAAGAAGACATTTGCTGAGGTATCTGTGTATACACAGCAAGTCTATGAAGCCTGGACTGAAAAGGACAAAAATGAATAAAATAGGGCTGGCCAGAGGGCTCAGTCAGTAAAGTACTTGCCACAAAAGCATGAGGATCTGGGCTCCATCCACAGAACCCACTTTAAAGAAGAAAAAACAGGGTGGTTTTTGGAGGATTCCTAGGGCTCACTGGCCTTAGCCTAAAAAGCAAGTTCTAGTCTAACGAGAAACTGTCTCAAAAAAAGGGCAGCCGAAACCTAGGGAATGATACCTGAGTCTCTTTGATCCCGGGTCTCTTCATGAACACAATGACTAAAATGGCCAGATACCAGAAAGAAAGGAAAAGGAAGGAAGGGCAGAAGGAAGGGGAAAGAGGGGAAGAAAGGAGAGGAAATAAAAATACAAAACAGGAAAAGGGAGAATAGAACTAGCAAGATAACCAGGAAAGGACCCACATAGATTTAAAATATCTTATTAGTTTTCTTCACCATGCAGATGGTCCTAATGAGTGTTTTCCTGAGCCCCGCCATCTGTTGCATGAACTTCTGTGTGTCACCAGACAGTCCTGCATGTTCACGGAGAAAACACGTAATCATACGAAAGTCAGATTGCACTCTTGCTCAGGAAAGAGCTCTGCCCACTAGGCGCAAACTGGGTCCCACTCTCCACAACGAAATGAACCGTCACCTCTCTCTGTGTACACACATACTACACGGGGGAAGCAAGGAAGTCTGACTTACTCTTAGCGAAAGTTCTACATTTTCTCCTCCCCAGAGATCCATGTCCTTGTCATACTGTCCAAGTTCATTAAAATAATGTCTGTTTATAGCAAAGATTCCTCCTGACATTGCAGGCGACCTAGAAAGGAGTTAAAAATAGTGAATAAACTTGAGAGAAAGCGTGATCTCTAATTTTCCTAAACATGGGATGCTTCTGTTGGCTCATCAGTTAAGAATTCTTACTGCTCTTGCAGAGGACCAGTTTGGTTCTCTGCAGCCAGGACAGGCAGCTCACAAGCACCTGTAACTCAGGCTCCAGGGGATCTGGTGCCCTCTGGCCTCTGTGCTTCTCGTAGCCATCATTCCACCCTGTACTTCCAGGAGACCAACTCTTCGATTCCACTTGTGTGAGATGAACCTGTCTACCTGTGCCAGGTTCATTTCAGTTAGCATAATGGCCTCTAGGCTCATCCATGCTGTTTACAAATGGTGAGGTTTCATCTTCTATTGGGTGGACATTATTCTCCTGTATCCATGCGCTACCTTTCCATCACCCAATCAGCTGTAATAGACAGGTTGATTCATGGCTGTTGTTAATGCTAGCGTGAGAATGAGAGTATATATGTCTCTTCAACATACTGACTTCATTTCCTTTAGGCATGTTGTCAGTGCTGGAATTGCTGGTCAGGGGTTATTGCTGGGGGGTGGGGGAGGGGTGCCCAGACAAGGTCAAGTACTAAGGTAGGACACAGCTTCAGCTGAAGGTCAAAGGCTGATGACCTCTGGCCTTTAACTCTTACTGTTCTGGAGGCCAGAAGCTGATAGCTTCTGGCAATTTAACCCTCTCTCTGCTATTCTGGGCCAGAAGCAATTAACTCTCTTTTGCTCTCCTGATGGTCAAAAGCTGATGGATTCTAGCAATTTATTCCTTCTGATAGCAGCAGGGGTTTAAGAAAAGAAACTTAGTTATTTGGTCTTTTTACTCCTTTACTCAGGGGGGCCTCTTGCTGCTTAGGCAAGAGGCTCAGTTTATTAACTCTTCCTGAGCCAGAGAAAAAGGAAAAGAAAAGAAGAAAATCAGACACACACACAGACATATGCACACTGGATGAAGCAAAAAGGACTACACTGAATCTTTATTGTTGCTTTCAGCTCTTTATATCCTTTTAGACAAAAAGTTTTCTATGTAAGGAAAAATTATCTCATAGATTACAGAAAAGGGGAGTTAGAAAAGGATGTTGATAGTAAGTTCAAAGCAGCGTTTCATTCTATAAGCTCATTATAAGTTCAAAGCAACAGTTTCACATGGAATTGCTTTATCATAGCTTGATCACAAATCTGTCCCAAGCCTATCTCTCTTCTTAGTGCGATTGGGAAGGCTCATTATATTCCTAATTATGCAGCCTTTTCTTGCTATTCAGTGAGGAAGGGGTACATTTTATTCTTGGTTCTAACTTTATTTCTGACAAAACAACTAAAATCATCTCCTTAAACTTTCCTCCTAAAATTATTTGAATCAAATCGTGAATTCCTCTAAACAGCATCGATTCAGGAAAGTTCATCTTCATACTATTCTACAGGAAATTTGTTCAACAGGATGGACTATCCCCCGGGAATTAACATACTAGGCTATATAGGTGGTGAGGGTCTCCCGGTGTCCACTCACACCAAGCTGAGTAACTGAGGAGTGTGGTAGTGACAAACATGAGGAAGCACATTAGTATCGAGAAGCAGTCCTGAAACAAAGTCTCTGGGGCCATGCCTCACCAGAGCACTCCCATCACAGCCACAGAGTCTCCAGGGAGCTCACCTGCCCACTGCAGCTATTCCTGCATGGTGTCCACTGGGTTATTCTACTTTTAATTTTTGAAGAACCATGACACTAGTTTCTATTTATATTCTTGTCCACAGAAGACTTAGTGGAGTGAGCTAGCATCTAATGGAACCTGGGTTTGCTTCTTTTGATGAGGGGAAGGGCGCTTACACAGTTTCACATACCACTAGCCGTCTGGATTCCTGACTTTTTTAATTGAGCTTTTTCTTGCTGTTTGTTCAGTGCCTGATATAGCCTGGACACTAATCCTTATCAGACATATATTTGCAAACATTTCCTCACATCCCTTGGGCCTTCTATTCGGTTCATTGACTGTTCACTTTGCCTTGCAGCAGCTTTTAGTTTGATACAATTCCATCCTCAATTTTTACTTTTGTGGCCTGTGCTTTTCAGAGTCTTAGTCACAAAATCTTTGAGTAGCTGAATGTCATAAGATATGTCCTCAACTAGTAGCATTATGATTTAGGGTCTTACATTTACATCAAATTTGTTTTGATTTTTTTTGTGTTAAAAGATGGGGTTACTCAGATTAGTTATTTGTTGCTGTGACAAAATGCTATAATAGAAGCAACATAAGGGACGTTCTACATCCTCACATGATCTGGGTCCTGGAAACCTGAATAAGGTCAACAAGACTGTGAAGAAAGGACAGACAGACACACAGATGCACTGGCACAGAAAAGCTGGGATTGGGTGGTCTTCCGTAGCTTGGATGGAGTAGCTCAGTATGCTTATTGTATACAGTTGGACAGTGGGGTAGGATTAGTAGACATAGCTGAGGCAGGTTCAGTTAATCTCACTCAGAATTGTCTTGGTGGGGGAGTCTCTTCGGGCATTAAACGTGGGTTGGGGGCTATGGTAGACATTTTCTGCACACAGTCAATATTCACAAGACTTAAGACTTTGTCATCCCTCTAAGCCTCACTGGAGTAGGGGAGGAGTTACCACTTCCATGGCTGAGGCTTTTGAGTCTTTCACATAGATGTACCATGTCAGCAGTGCACACTCAAGACTTTCACTCCCTCCCTCCAGGGAGGAGAGGTTCATTTTGAAGGACAGAGTTTATTGGGGTAAAAACGTCAAGGCAGAGGAAGCCTGAAGGAGCTAGTCACATTGATCCACAGATCCATAGTCTGCAAGCAGAGACTGTATTCTGCTTGGTTCACTAAAACAAGGCCTCACTAGGCTGGCCTGGACCTCACAGAGATCTATCTACCTTTGACTCCTAAGTGCTAACAGTTAGAAGCACCCACAGTTACTTTTGTTCTACTTTAGCCTTTCAAGATGTGGTTTCTCTGTGTAGTCCTAGATACTCTGGAAATTGCTCTGTAGACAAGGCTGGCCTCAAACTCAGAGATCTACCTGCTTCTGCCTCCCAAGGGCTGGTATTAAAGGTGTGTGTCACCACTACCAGGCCCTGTGAATAGGAATTGTACCCTGGCCAAGAGAGTAATCTGATGAGAGTAAGCAAGATGTCCAGAGACTGGTTTATCTTAAAGATGGATCTAAAAGATTTGCTGGTGAGTAGAACAAGAATGTGGGAAGATGACAGGAATCTAGATTGATACTCTGGGATCTCTACATGGCAGAGGGAGTTGCTATCCACAGAGATGGGAAGTTATGGTTACATAGGAAGGCTAACCTTCAGGCCAATGTGAGGTGTGCATTCAGTGGGAAGGCCAAGCAGGCAGCAGGTGCAATTGGAGGCATGAGCTTGGAGGCCGTCAAGGTTGTGGATGAAGACATGAGTTTGGGAGTTGTATTGGTTGCTTTTCTCATTGCCTTGACAAAATGCTCAGCAAAAGCCATATAGGAAGGGGCTATTTCAGCTCACAGGTGCAGGAGGAGGAGTCCCATATCAGGAGCATAAGGACATGTTCACATTGCTCCTTCATGAGTAGAGGGGGAGGCTGGGGCCCACCTGGCTTTCTACTCAGTCCAGGACCCTAGCCCTAAGATAGTGCCAATCACACACACAATCAGGACCTCTTTCACAGGCTTATTCAGAGGGTTGTCTGCTGTGGATTGTCCTGGTGCTGTTTGTATTTTGATGCTAGTTCCACTTCCCCAAGAGGTGCTGCCTCAGAAGAGGAGTGAACCAGGTACTCGGGCTGACTTTACGTGAAGCTTTCCCCCATTTTAACTTGTAAAATAAAGGCTAGAGTCAGTGATTGGGCAGTAGAAGGGAAAGGTGGAGCTGAAAGTTTTAGAGAGAGAGAAGGAGAGAAAGAGGAGGGGAGATGAGGAGAGGAAGGAGAGAGAGGAAGACAGAAGAAGAGGAGGTGGAAGGAAAATGGAGCAGAAGCACATGGCCTAGAGAAACCACAGTTACAAGGGACTTCATCAATGGGAAATATACTAGTGTAGTGGGTTAGATCTGCCCAATCTAGGCATGCAGCTTGTGTTCATACTAATTGAGTTGTGTCTTTCTTGCATGGGCTTATTTGGGTTAGAGGTTTACTGAACAATTGGCATCCACTGTGAGGCTCAAACCCACAACCCTGAGAGTCTCATGTTCTACTGACTGAGAATTCTCATGGAGAGGGAAGATTATATCTTAGAATAGATATTTTTAGCACATAAACAGAGTAATAAACTAAAAACCTACATTGAGAAGGTTTCTGAATTAATACTAAAAGGAAAAGTGAGACTTTGACAATTAGTTGGAATGGATCTGGCTGAAATTGTGGTACCTTTTACTATCACAGAAATTGCCTCTTTATGGGTACAAGATGAACACTGGCAAAGAGCATGCTGTAATTTCTTGGAAGAGATTAACAACAGATACCCTAAAAGCAAGCAACTTCAGTTCATAAAACAAACTAATTGGATTCTTCCTCATATAATGTAACTCCAATATCTGGAACCCCAACATTTTACACTGATGCCAGTAAAGGCAGGATATAAATCAGAAGATGTAAGAAAGCTGGCTGTGAGTTCCTATAAGTCAGTTTAAAAATCTGAATTGTGTGCAATACTCATGGTATTATCTGATTTTCAAGAGCCTCTTAATATAGTAACTGACTCTCAATATACAGAGACTGCTGAACTTATTCAGGATGATCTGAATTGACCTCACTGTTTACTCAGCTACAGCAAAAGATCAGAAATAGGAGTCATCCACAATATATAACACACATAAGATCCCATACAGGTCTGCCAAGCTCTCTGGCCAGGTAATAATGACATTGACCAGCTATTGATAGGAAGTGTACTAGAGGCCTCAGAATTCCATGAAATACACCATGTTAACAGCAAAGGCTTAAAGAAGAATTCTCTATCACTTGGCAACAAGCCAAGGAGATTGTGAGGCAATGTCTACGTTCTCGTTATATCAAATTCCATTGCCTACAGGAACTAACCCTAAGGGTACTCAGAGAAATGATATTTGGCAGCGTATATCTCTAATAGGATGAAGCAGGTGTTTTTTTTACATATTACAATATAAAACACGTTACAGGCATATCACATAATCCTACAGGACACGCGATTGTGGAAAGTTCTAATCGAACTCTAAAGGAGATGCTTAACAGGTAAAAGGGACAACAGAAACCCTCAAAGATAGGTTACTTAGTGCTATATTAACCTTAAATTTTTAAATGCTGATGAACAAAACACCACAGCTGCTTAAAGACGTTGGAAAAACTACTGAACTAAACCAGCCTGCTTATATTAAGGATATTCTGATGTCAGAATGGAAAATGGGAAATGTGTTACACTGGAAAAGGGGTTATGCCTATATTTCTACAGGAAAAGAAAAGCTGTGGGTTCCTTCCAAGCTGATAAAGATCAGACATGACAAAGGGAGAACTCCTGAAGACCTTGGTGACAGAGAAGAAACGGGAGACTAACACAACAAATAAATAGATGATGTGGTGATGTTTATGTCTCTGTATGTGGAGACAACTCTGGAACTGGCTGAGTCTAAAATGTCTATTCACAGCCAATAACACTTATTGGGTACACATTTCTCATGACTTGTTATTACATGCCGTCATTTAAGATGGCATGTATACAAAGTTATATTGCAGTTTGATTATGGGATCAAACTGACTTGAAGAAAGGCAGTCATCTTTCTTTATTGATCTTCATTAACCAATCTGTACACCCTGAACACTCCATGTGAGTGTCTTTACAGGGACTATATGTTGCTTGTAAGTTTTGTGTGCTGCAGAATGAAAGAAGAGAAAGTCAGCTCTCAAAAGATCCACACTCCAGGATGCTGAGGTTCTGCAACCTTCCATTCCCGCTCCGCATCTGATTCTACCTCAACTACACTGAAGCTGCTTCTTTTAAAGACTCGCTTCCAGAACTTTTCCAGAACAGCTAGCTTCCCTATCCAGCCATTTAGACTGTCATAGTCAAGATGTCAGCTAAGCGATGAACTTTCTGCCACATAGTGACTGGAAGGCAAATGATGCCAGCCAGCTCTCCTCTGACAAAGTCAACTTTCCTATTTCCCCTTGGGCCCCCAGAAGGGAATTCTTCACCCCAAGTCAGCTGGAAGCAGACAAAAGAAGATCATTGTCCCAGTTCCTTATGTTGGGGTGGATGGTTCTGGTTATTTTGTGGATTTTAGATATATTGTCATTTAAGGGATACTTTACAAATGTAGCTTTGGACAGGAAGGGAACTAGAGAGTTTAAACTCAGGGATTGCTACCTTTCCTTTCCTCTTCTCTACCCTTTCTTCTTAGGTAAAAGGGAAGGGGGTGGAAGAGAAAGGGGGTATAGCAGTATCATAGAAGTTAGAGGAATAGACAAATAGGGATAGGTTATCAAATTTACTCTTAAACAAAACATTACATAGCTCTATCTTACACTGGTAGAAATCTTTGTAATTCATACAAAGTTGAAGATAGAATCTTTACATTGGTACAGAATCTATTTGATACAAGTTTAAAGTTTTCATTGGTATGAATTTCTTTATTGATATAAAGGCCTATACAACACATTTAAGAATACAAGGCTTAGGACTGGAGAGATGGCTCAGCCATTAAAGGCTAGGCTCACAACCAAAAATATAAGAATTCAAGGCTTAGACCCACTCCTTCTATAATTGCAATTACAAACTGTTCTTAGATGATTAAGCAATATGAGATAAGGGCCAGACAGCAAACTCATGGTTCTGAGTTAATTAAAAGGTGTTTTTGAGATATTTTAATTAGTAATGACTGAGAGTAGTCAAGGCTTAACAGTTTAGAAATGCTTTGTGCTGAAAGATAAGCCTTCAAAGTGTCAGAGGTCCACAGAATATGTCGTTTATGGAGATTTCTCTATTAAAGGTCATTTGACTAGAGACCTGTCTGCTCCTGACAGCACCCCTGTCTTGGATTCAAAGAAAAAATTGAGCATCAATGGAGTTGCTCCAGTTGTGGCTAAACAGCCAGTAGGCTAGAATTACTTCATCTACAGACAAAATACTGTCCAGAAAAAAGACACACTATGCAGAATAGTTGACTGAAAATTTCTGCCAAGACAGAGTAATCAGTCCTTCAAAATTCTGCCTTACAAAGGTCTGTCAGATGATCCTGGACCAGGAGGATGAAGACTGATGCTCCAACATTTTGAGGAATGAGAGACTGTCAAGGTGATTAGCGGTCTCTATAAATTGGCTAACTTTTGGAAGCTATGTTTTGTGCTTCTCATATTTCAGGTAATATTAGTCGTTCTTGGATTTCTGATGAAGTTGAAGACTGGTTGTAGTCTCATAGCCAACCCAAGCTGTTTAGCACTGAAAAAGATGATATAGACTTGAGAGGATGGTTTTCAGATGGTATACAATCTAAAACCAGGGCATAAGTCAGGTGTCAAATTGTAAGTCTTTTAAGTTAGGGTAGATGGCACAGTGCTTTATCTAATAGACAAAATTGATAGACTGGGTGTTAAGTGTATCGTATACTTTATAAATTGTAGAATGGTAATTTATTCAATTTATATTTGAGAAAAAAAGCCTTTTAATTGGACAAAAGGTGGAAAAGTGTGGATTGTCCTGGTGCTGTTTTTATTTTGATGCTAATTCCACTTCCCCAAAAGGGGCTGCCTCAGAAGAGGAATGAATCAGGTACTCAGGTGACATCATGTGACCCTTCTCCCCATTTTAACTTGTAAAATAAAGGCTAAAACCAGTGATTAGACAGTGGAAGGGAAAGGTGGAGCTGAAAGTTTTAGAGAGATAAGGAAAGAAAAGAGGAGGAGAAATGAGGAGAGGAAGGAGAAAGAGGAAGACAGAAGAAGTGCATATGAATGACAATCAGCATGTTCCACTGGAGTCAGAAAATGACACTGATGATGGACACTGATAACAGAGGGACACTGACGACAAGGGGACACTGATGACAAATGGACAATTATGACAGACAGACACTAGTGATGGGCACTGATGACAGATGGACAATGATGCTCCAGAGGGACACTAATGAGGGACAGACATTGTTGACAGAGGGACATTGATGACAGACAGACACTGGTGACAGAGGGACACTGATGACAGACAGACACTAAAGAGGGACAGGCACTGATGAGGGACAGACACTGATGACAGATGGACACTGATGGCAGACAGACACTGATGAGGGACAGACACTAATGACAGATGACATGTCCAGGTGTGGCCAGGCACCATATAGCTAACTAAGGGTCACAGTCAAAGTTTGGATTAAGGAGGATAAGTTAAGTGAGGACAGGAGTGTGAGGACAGGAGTATGAGGCCATGGACTGTAGCCCATGGGTAAGACTAGCTCCTGTCTGCTCAACTTTGGCTGAGTACATCAGCTCCTGGGAAGGGATGAGGAATGCAAAGGGTGGGAATGGTTTGGTGCTTTTAATGCCCTACATATGTATGGCTGTGGTATGGTTGGGTATAGCCACTGAGATATCAGCTAGAGGAAAGACAATGGGGAGGGGGAAGGGAGAGAGGAACTGTCTCTGCAGGGATGGTGTTTGGGGAGCAGAGCAGGAGGCAGCCAGCTTCCGGGATGTTTCTATATAGGGTGTCATGTCCAGCAGTACCAAGATGAGAAACCTAGGAGGTGGCAGTCTACACGAAGTGGCTAACTGAGTAGACATTCAGTTCTGATCACCCTGTGAGAGTATTGTCCTCTAGAACTTACAGGTAAGGAAGTGTGGACAGGTCCTGACTGTAAGACCACGCACCTCTACTATAGGGTTAGGAAATGCAGCTACCTGGTCTGAGGAGCAAAGGGGTTAGTCATGACGGAAGGGGTTCCCCTCACCTCAGAGTTTCCATGCAACATAGACCTAGCCTGCAAGATGTGCTCATCTTGTGTTCACATTTGCAAATACAGCTTCCAAGATAAATGAGCTAGAAATATCATGTTCCTCTTAACCTAGGAAGCTACACCTAGAAACGTTGGAGCAAAGATTTTCTTTGTAGATTTGACAGAGATGTCCACACTTCCTAACCATGGCAGTTTGCTCCTTGGTCATCAGAAAACTCTCTCCTGCAACGTGAAGATAGATGCTTGCAAACAGGGAGAGGGCTTAGTCAGTGAAGTGCCTGCTTTGTAATCATGAAGACATGAATTTAACCCCCAGAACCCATCTAAAAATATCTGGACATGGTGGCATGCTCATGAAATCTCAGTGTTGAGGTATGGAAATGCAGATTCCTGGAGTCTGCTGCCTCTGGGCTGGTGGTCCTAGCATACTTGGTGAGTTCCAGGTCAGTAAAGGATTCTGTCTCAAAAAACAGGGGAGACAGTTTCTGAGGGCAACACCCGAGATTGATCTCCACATCCACACAGATATGTGAGCATACTTCATGCACACACACACACACACACACACACACACA
The DNA here is from genome assembly GCF_011064425.1 of Rattus rattus. NCBI lineage: Eukaryota > Metazoa > Chordata > Mammalia > Rodentia > Muridae > Rattus > Rattus rattus. The sequence continues at coordinate 154,411,650 of NC_046159.1, read as the reverse complement.
CACACACACAAAGAGTGGACATTGGAAATCAGGAAATCAGGGCAGCATTCATCACCCATGGCAGCTTCCTAGATGAAGTAGGACACAGGGCACAAAGCCACTTGAACAAACTTAGCATCTACCAGATCTGGCATTTAGTACTTTAGGACACAAATGACTAGCTAACCATAGTGGCACCTTTAATCCCAAGCAGATCTCAGTGAGTTTGAAGCCAGCCTGGTGTAGAGTGTTCCAACAGGGATAAGTAGAGAGACCCTGTCTTGAAGAAGAAAAGAAGAAGAAAAAGAAGGAGAAGGAGGATGAAGAGAAGAAGGAGGAGGAGGAGAAGAGGAGGAGGAGGAAGATGAAGAGGAGAAGAAGAAGGAGGAGGAGAAGAAGGAGAAGAAGAAGAGGAGGAGAAGGAGGAGGAGGAGGAGGAAGAAGAAGGAAGAAGAAGAAGAAGAAGAAGAAGAAGAAGAAGAAGAAGAAGAAGAAGAAGAAGAAGAAGAAGAAGAAGAAGAAGAAGAAAAAAAAGAAAAGGAAAGGGGAGGAGAAAAGTGACAAAAGAAAATATTGATCTTTACTACAGTCTCCCAAACAAAGAGAATCTCACCGGATAGGTGTACTTGGTCCTTCTGGGCCATCCAGCTCATATGAGAAAACATTGTCCCATTTGAAATTTAGATTCCAGTCAAAAGCTCCCCTTACAATAGGTGACCCGATATAGTCCAAGGTTAACTCATCGATGACATCGATAACAGGGCACACCACCATTTTGTGGTCCTTGGCAATGGCATGCAGCAAGGGCTCCAGCCAGACTCTATTCACTTCACAGTGGCTATCCAAGAACACCAGAATGTCTCCTGTGAAGGCAAGAGCAGACTAACATTGATCCTTGTCTGAGGGTTACTGTTGCTGTGGTGAAAAGCACAACCAAAAGCAACTTGGGGAGGAAATGGTTATTTGGCTTCCACTTCTACATCATCCATTGCTGAAGGAAGTCAGAACAGGAACTCAAACAGGACAGGAAGCAGGATGCAGGAATACTGCTTACTGGCTTTTTCTTATGGCTTGCCCAGCCTGTTCTCTTGTGGAACCCAGGACCACCAGCCCAGAGGCAGCACTGTTCACAAAGAGCTAAGTTCTCTCACAGCAATCCCTAATTAAGAATATGCTCTACGGGTTGGCCTAGAGTCCTCATGGGGGCATTTTCTCAGTAGAGGTTCGTTCCCTCCTCTCTAATGACTCAAGTTGACAGAACTAGCCAGCACAGGCCCTGGAGGGAAGGTATTCAACCCAAATGCAAGCCGGATGCAATGAATAGTCATTGAATATTCCCTACATACTTGATTCCTTAGGTGCATTATGGGGAATGCGTATTTTATTATGTCCAAAGAGGTGAGACTCCATGTATGGTGGACACTCAGAGGAGACAGGTTAGATGATGGCTCAGAGAAAACTCTAGAGCAGTAGATAGAACTGAGAAGGACTTTAGTTTTCAAAGATCTTTTCAGGAGGCTGAATAGGTGGCTCAGTCATTAAATGTTTGCCTTATAAGCAAGAGACCACTAAGTTCAATTCCTATCACCCACATTTAAAAACCAAGACCAACCTGGGCTTAGTGACCTCTTCTTACAGTCCTAGTTCTGGGGAGTTGGAAACAGGTAACCCCTGAGGTATGCTACTCAGCCAGCCTCATCTACTTGATGGGTTCCAGGTCCATGAGAGAACCTGCCTCAAACAAAGCAACGGTGACGGCACCCGAGAAAGGATGCCTATGTTTGACCTCTGACTCTTTGTTTCAAGACACAAGAACCTGGAAGTCTCAGAGGGTGCCATCTAGACTCTAGTCCACATCTATAAAGGAGGCCAGAGAGGTACAGGAACATGATAATTTTATACAGCCCCATTTCATATTCTAAGTTTTGGTTCCTATGGTTTCAGATCCCTAGGATCAAGTTAGGTCTGAAACTACTAATGGGAATTTACAGAAACATTAGCTTTTACCCTACACGCTGCTCTGACCAGTGTGAAGGAATTTCACATTGCCCCACTTGGCTCTACAGGACACATAAATCATCCCTCATTCAATATGTCTATGCTGTATACACCACCTGCCAATCAGTGGTTTGGCTGTCTCGGGTTTCAGAGGGACTTGAGAAGGGCTGAGAGAGTTTGTGTTAATAACGGCTACCGTGCTCAAGAATAGTGATACAGCAGAAGGCAGAGACACAGGACAGGACAGCTCATGGATCAGCTGGCAGGGCTCTGGGGCCATGAGCTTAACATCAATGTTAGACCTCCCCTGAGGGTTTCGTACACGCCACCCATAAAAGAGGGTAACTGTCCAGGTTGTTTGGGAAAGCTCTCTCTGATAAAGTAAGAGACCTTCTAAGGACTCTTTTTTTTTTTTTTTTGGTTCTTTTTTTTTCCGGAGCTGGGGACCGAACCCAGGGCCTTGCGCTTCCTAGGTAAGCGCTCTACCACTGAGCTAAATCCCCAGCCCCCTAAGGACTCTTTAAGCAGAGAACTGAACAAAATAAGGTCACACAGGCCCTGGGATGTTGTACCATGCCTTGCCTCTCCACTGGGGTGCCTGTCTCATGCCACTGTGAGAAGGCAGGGCAAAGTCTGAAGCAGAGAGTCCATAGTTCTTCTCACTCTCCTCTCTGGGTGCCTGAGTGCTGTCGGTATAGTGTCCATGGATCTACCTTTCCCTCCAGGCATCTGCTTGCCAGGCAAAGAGGAGAAGGACAGAGCCTGGGATAGGCAGAATCTGGTCTACTTCAGAGTTCCAAGAGTATGAGGAATGGGGGGATGGGAGTGGAGGGGGAATGGAAGGGAAAAGGCCTTCCTCACTGTGATCCTTAATGAAGAGATAATCCTTGCTTGTTCATACTGGTTTCTTCGGTGGTGGATATGAATGCACACACTTTATTCAGGGTGAAGCCGGGATTTAATACCATTTGCAGGAAGGAGTGTCTAGGAAGGAAGTTCATTGGCTGAACGCTTGAGTCCAGTCTAGATCCCTCGTTAATAAAGGGAAGAACCCCAGGTGCTATGATACACGGCTGAGTGCCCATGGTCCTCATAGATTACTGTGGTTATGTGTAGATCAGGTAGAGGCAGATAGGGAATGGCTCCACTCCCGCCACCTCAATTCCGAGATTCCCAGGACTTGAGCTCATTCAATCTTACCATTCTTATGCCTATTTGGTAACAAGGCTCCACGTGCCCTACACTGGGAAGATACTCCAGGAGGTCATGTGCAGAGGCTCTGAGACGGGAGCATACCTGGTGTGTCTGAAGAAAAGTGAGAGAATGCCCTTGAGGGAGAGTGAGCAAGAAAGGACAGGGACAGCAGAGAACGGAGAGAGAATGATCACAGTTGTTCAAATTCTTAGACGCTTTGAAATATAGTTCCCTTTTAACTCAACTTCTCTTCAAACAAAATGTCTTTCCTTCTTTGTTCCTTTGTGATGAGAGGGCTTACTTGGCTCACAGGCAGACACAACACCTTGTCTTAGGGACAGAGTGGTAGGAAGAAGGGCGAAGGGGCAGTCAGCCAACTTGGGCTTCTCAGAGAGGAGAGTGATAAACCTTCACAAATACCTACTTTCTAACACAATACAACTATTAAACCATCAAACAACTAAGCCAATAATATGTGTATGCTGGTTATTTTGCCTTGTAACCAAGGCAACTTGTGAAAGGAAGCATCTTGTTGGGGCTTCCAGTTCCAGAGGAATAGGACCCATCATTCATCATGGTGGGAACACGGCTGCGGTAGGCATGGTGCTGGAACAGCTACTGAGACAGTGCATCCAGATCCACAAACAGGAAGCAGGGGGCACACTGGGGACGATGGCATGCTCAAAGCCTCCCCCCTCCTCAATCCAGGTCACACCTTGTAATCCTTTCCAAACAGCCACCAACTGGGGATCAAATAGTCACATTCCTGAAACTTAAAGTGGACATCTCATCTAAACCACCACAAAGTGATTATATTTTTAAAGAGTGCTTTAAAGTTTGCAAAAATTCATCCCAAATAGTCCCATACATCTAGATGTTTTTAAAGTGACTAAATAGCATATAGACCAATTTTGGATAATTTCCTTAACACAGGTAATCTGTTTTATGTTGATTTTTGGGTAAAAAAGAGCAAAGCTATATTATCCATTCTATGAATCCAGTAAAGCAAAACAGAAGAAAACAGTACAGAAAAAGAAAATTATGAGTCAATTTTTCTTTTGAATGTGGATGTAGTTAGCATAGGGGTACAGAAAGAGAGGATGGGGAAGATGTGTGGGTGCTGAGACATGGATGTTTACACAAGGGCATCTGGGGACTTCATGAGGCCCAGAACTGGTCCCATCCTGCTGTCAAGAGTTCCTGTGAGTAGGCACCACAGCCTGCCTGCCCCACTCTGTTTGCTCTCCCTCCTCCTGCACAGATGTGGATCTCTGGGCTCAGCATTAGACAGGACCTTCAGCCTCACAGAGCTCTACCCGCTGTGGCCCTCTCTAGATGGAGCCCTTCCCCGTCCTCTTGCAGCTTCCAGAGTGCGAGGCAACCTCGAATGATGGCTTCACTGACTCCCAGCGTGTGGGTTAGATCATGCTGTCTGGACACCATCTACCCTCGGCAACGATTAACATCAAGAAGTTCCCTTTGTTTTCTGGAACGGAAGGCCATCAGCTGTTGGGGTCGCACTGCTGCCGATGGACTGATGCTATGGCTTCCCTAATAAAGCCTTTCTGAGGGGCCTTCCTCGGAGCCTATCTTGCTATCTTTTTAAATCCTTCTGAAACTTTATTTTGGAGTCTCCTTAGAAACACTCAGTGATGGGACTGAGGCCTTTGTTAAAGTCTGCTTTCCATATGAAATGACATTTTGGATAAGAATTTTGGAGGCAACGGAGGATCAAAGATTTAAGCCTGCTATGATATGGAGGTCTCCAAGATTGTTCCTATGCAGGAAGGAAGCATCCCCACATCATGATGGTTGTCGCTTGAATGTGAAACATCTCTACAGGCTTTTGTGTTTGAACACTTGGGCCTCATTGGTGGCACAGTTTGGAAAAGTTATGGAACCTTTAGGAGGGGCAGCCCTGCTGGAGAAAATGAGCCACTGGGGTTGCTCCTTGAGTTTTCATAGTTCAACCCATTTCCTTTTCATCCTTCACTTTCTGACTGCAGACACAATGTACCCATCACCTTCCGCTCCTACTACCATGTCCTCCTTGCAAAGATAGGCTGTGTACCCTTGTGCTGTGAGCCACACGAACCCATGCTAAGTGCTGGCAAGAACAACAGTAATTAACACACCGGTTCATGGCTTTAGAGAGCATCCATACCTGAAGCACGGGAGGCACCAATCATTCTTGATCTGATGAGACCCTCTCTCTTTTTGTTTCTTACTAATTTAATTTTCCCACGAAAAATTTCCAGATGATAGTCCAGCTTGGCTTTCAAATCATCTGGAAAAAAGCAGTTGACACTTGGCAATTTATAAACTGCACCTATAGATATTCAAACCAATATCGTTATGACTAATTTCTAAAAGCAAAACAAAACACTAACTACTGCATATAGTTTAATGTGTCCCTGGTTAGCTACAAGAAAAGTGGCTCATAAACTGTACAATTTTTGTGCCTTTGTGACATATCTTTGTTTTACTAAGTCATTATTAAAATTTGGTGGGAAAATATAGGTTATAAGGCTTTTGGGTTAACTTAGTTTTACTACTAGCTACACAGGTTGTACTGTGATCAACTTTGCTTCTAATTTTGTAGAAATTAGAAGGCAGGTTATGAAACCAATCGAGTTCCCCCACTCCTTCAAGCTGAAGAAGTCACTGGCACTCTTTGTAGGCATGGCCAGGAAAGACGGGCTTCTACAATTCATGATAAAGTCATTCTGAGTTAAAATGAGAAATATATTGATCTTGAGTTCCACTGGAACAAAACGCCCTGTGTCCTGTGTTTGAGACTCTACAATGAGTCCAAGGCAGAGATCAAGGAGTGGCAGGGATGACTGGTCTTGACCATCAGAAGTGACCTCTTGGTCTCTTTTTTTTTTTTTTCTCAGAGCCGAGAACCGAACCCAGGGCCTTGCGCTTACTAAGCAAACGTTCTACCACTGAGCTAAATCCCCAACCCCACCTCTTGGTCTCTTAGGAAGGGACAAAAATGCAAGTTGTGTATACAAGCAGGTCAGTAGATTTAATGGACTGAGTGCTTGTGCCCACCTGCACCAAACACAGGTCAAAACCACTAATATGATAGCATCTGGGAGTAGGGACTTTGGAGGTCTTAGATCATGAGGATGAAGTCCCTGTGAATAGACTCATAGACTTCAGAGCTCACTTGATAAAGGAGAATGGAAAGGGCAGGAAATATGTCTTTACCAACAGCCTGGTCAGATTGGTACCTTGCTGTCAGGTCAGTGCTTTTGCTCAGGTCACCTTGTCAACAAGGGACCAACATGTCTCCAGACTCTTGGTGCTGTGCTGAAAGGCTGGCAGACATGGTGACTCCTGGAACTGTGTGTCCACTATAGATTTGTGAACTCTGAGTGAGAAAGCATGATTCCTCTGGCCAGGAGGTACATCTGCACCTTGTACCCAACTTGAACGAGATTCCCTGCCCAGTAAGCTGCAGACATTTCAGCTCTACTGAGCAGATAAGGCAGTTGGGGTGAGGGAAGAAGCATGTACAAGACGTAGGTGGTAAGGACTCCTATGGGAATGTTACATGACAAGGACCTGGCTAATATCAGATAACTTTCAAACAGTAACAGAGCAACCTAGTCACTCCCACAGGGTGGCCAGCCTGGAATGTATTTTCTTCTCAACATATCTTTTTCCTTTCAAGTTTATCATGGACTAACTTCCTTTGCAGGCCTGAAATCATGACAGAGTTGGGGGTCAATCTACCCAACATTGACATCAGTATTCTGGCCCTCCTGCTTGCCTAAAATAAAGAGACAAACAACCAATGTAAAAGTCTAAGCCTGGGTAACTAAACTTATGTTCTGGTATCATTGTCCTATCTTAAAAGTAAGCACTGAGGAGTCAGCACGCACTTGTAATTGGTTTGGTAGAGTTCTTTCTGTGAAGTCCCCGGGTAAGGCCCTCTTCCTGTGTCAAGCTCTAACTTGCTCTCCATATATTCTCTCTCTCTCTCTCTCTCTCTCTCTCTCTCTCTCTCTCTCTCTCTCTCTCTCTCTCTCTCTCCTTCTTCCTTTTTGAACAGGGTTCTCAGGCAGCTCAGAATGGCTTTATAGCCAAGGATAACCTTCTACTTTTCTGGTGCTAGGATTGCAGGTTTATACCACCACACCCAGCTTGGGTAAAGTTGAGGGTTGAATCCAAGGCTTCGTGCATGCTCAGCAAACACTTTACCAACTGAGCTACGTTCCCAGCCTTAGCTCTCTGTGTTCTGGGGACAAAATTCCAAAAATGCCTTTCGCAGAGAGCGCCCTTTGGATAACTCCAGCCCTAGACCTTTCCCTGCGTGCTTCCAACCCTACGTTCGTGCACAGACCTCACACGACGCGCAAGCGTTCCATGCTCACCCTGTTTCATCCTGTCTTGGACCTCTGAGGTGCCATTCCTTCCCCCTAAAACCCATTTCCTTCCTGAGAAACCCTGAGTCATCTGTGCCTCTTCCACTTAGACAGCACGTCCTTCTGAAATGATCCCCAAAGCCAAGGCTAGTACTGACCCCACAGAGCCATCATGACAGGGTCTGGATCAGTAGTAGGTCGTATTGAGTGTATCAGGGATAGCACGCCCTTCAACACCCACCAGAAACATCTGCATAAAACATACCAGTGCCAAGGCATGCATGGTGAGCACGCTCATGAATCCAGTATTTGAAGGCGGAGGCAAGAGGGTCAAGAGTTCAAGGTGAGGTTAGCCTTGGCTACATGAGAGCAGACCCCCCAAACAAAAACAAATGTCAAGTATCACTAGACAATAAGGCTGCCTTCCAGACGGACAGACAGTGCTACTCACCAAATTCACTCATGTCATCCACCAGAATTATCTCCTCCAGGAGATGCTTTGGGCTGAGATTCACCACACTTGACACTGTTCGGAGCAGGGTGTTAAATTCCTCATTATAAAAGCATATGATGACGCTGGCAGTGGGTAGATTGAATGGGTAGTGTTTCTGCTGACATCTGCATAAAAATAGAGAACCAGTCTTTCAAAAGCCCCAAGCGTTCTGAGCCTTCTTCAAATGCCAGCCCTCACTTTTCCTTCCCTTACTTTAGTGAACTAATTAGCATAATGTCAGAAATGTTAAAAGTACAAAATCAACCAGCAAAATGTTCTTGAATTTTAAAAAACTATTTTCATTGGTGTGCATTTGTCTGCATCTATGTGTGCACACACATGTTCATACAAGTGCCTGTAGAGACCAGAAGAGGGCATCAGTACCCTGGAGCTAGGGTTAGACCGTTGTGAGCTTTCCGGCATGGATGCTGGGACTCAAACTCTGGTCCTCTGAAAGAGCAGCAAGCACTCTTAACTACCACCTCTCTAGCCTCTCCTTAAATTCTTTACTTTTTTAACCTTTATTTTGTTTTGTGTGTGGGAGTGGCGTGGGCATGGTGGGTGTGTGGAGGTGGAAGTACAGGACTCGGTTCTCTCCTTCCACTGCGTGGGCTTCAGTCACACGTGGGGAGCAATATCAGGTGTGCGGATTCTGTCCTGGTGGCCCGACTTAAATCCTAACCCTATCCTCACACCTTTATAATTACTTTCTCAACATTCCATTTTATAATCTTAGGTCTACTTTAAAGATTACATAAAGCAACGATTATAGCCATATATCGGTGTCTGTCATAAACAGTGGCAGTCTAAATTCATGGAAAGATAACTTCAATGTCAATTGCCTGTGCTCTGCGCCTTGCTTTTCTTTGGGGGTTTGACCAAGAATCGTAGGAGAATTAGTGGATCACCTCTAAGTACCGGCAAAAGGTCGAGTTATTTTTGTGTTCACACAAGTGAAAAACAGAAGTTGAAATCTAGTATATTACTGCTTGGGGCTAACAAAATAAAAGGGAGTATTTCATAGGTGACCCAAGTACCCCCAAAGACTAGTTATAGGAAGATAGCGGGGATCTCAAGGACATGGTGGACATCAGGCAAGCCTGAAGAGTTCAGAGGTTAGGCAAGCACAGTCTGCTCTCGAGTGGATCTGACCCAAGAGCACAGCAATAGAGGCCGAGATAAACAAGTGGGATGGCACCAAACTGAAATCCTTCTGCGACAAAAGAAATCACCAACAGGAAGAGATGATGTTCAGAATGAGCAAAAAATACTTGCAAACCGTACATCTGACTGGGGAGTGAGAGCCAGATTGCTTATCACTAGAGCCAAAAATCAGTAGGGACCAAGGCTATAACTCAGCTAATAGAGTGCTTATCTAACCATGGGTTAGAGCTCAGCACCATATAAAGCTATATCATGGTAGGCCCTTGAAAACTGGAGGCAGGAGAATCAGAAGTTAAAAACCATCAATGCTTACATAATGAGTCCAAGGCGAGCTGGACTCCATAAGAGTCTGTCTTAAGAAAGAAAACAAGTGGGTTGGGGATTTAGCTCAGTGGTAGAGCGCTTGCCTAGGAAGCGCAAGGCCCTGGGTTCGGTCCCCAGCTCGAAAAAAAGAACCAAAAAAAAAAAAAAAAAAGAAAGAAAGAAAACAAGCCTAGTAGACCTTTTTCAAAGAAGACAGGTAGCCAATAGATATATAAAAATAGTCAATAAAATGTTCAGTAACACTAATCATCAGAGAAGTGCATTATGAACTGAAATTATGAGATTGATGAGATTCTAACTCACATCTGTTAAAATGGCCATTGTCAGAGTAATGAAGAGGAAGATTAGCACACCACTGTGGAGGACAGCAGGACCCAGCAACATCGCTCTTAGATAGACACTCAGGTGTGAGTTCAGCCTGTAGATGAAATGTTTGCTGTGGAAGCATTATCCTGCTAGTCAAGATAGGGAATCAACCAAAGTGCCAATCAGTAGATGAATGAATAAAGTATATACACACAATGGAGTGGCATTTAGCCTTAACAATTCAGGGGCAGGTGAGGTAGTTCATTGGGTAAAGAGATGTGGTGGTTTGAATAGGTTTGGCTCTTATAGATTCAGTGTTTGGCCACAGGGAATGGCACTAATAGGATGTGTCGCCTTACTGGAGAAGGTGTGGCCTTGTTGGAGGAAGTACATCCCTGTGTAGGCAGCCTTTGAGGTCTCCTGTGCTTGGGCTCCACCCAGTGCAGATGACAGTTTCCTCCTGCTGCCTTTGAAGCAAGATATAGAACTCTGCTCCTCCAGCCCCAAGTCTTCCTGCACACTGCCATGCTCCACCATGATGATAACGGACTGAACCTCTGAAACTGTAAGCCAGCCACAACTAAAGGCTTTCCTTTATAAGAGTTGCCTTGGTCATATAGTCTTTTCACAGCAGTAAAACATGAGACGTGTCATCTGAGTTGATCCCTAGGCCTCAACATAGTGAAAGAAGAACCAACTATTACCACAAGTTGTCCTCTGACCTCCATAGCAACCAGCGGTATGTGCATATGTATAACTGAACACATATGCAAATTAAGAAAATGCAAATGTTATGGGTAGGAAATTCAGTTATTCGCCACAATTAGATAGATATAGAGGAGATGGAATAAAAAATAATACAGGAGGGACAGGGATGTGTGACCCAAATGGTTGTCCAACCCCAAGTGGTCTATGGAGTGAGTTCCAGGGCAGCCAAGCTGAGAAGGGAAGGAAACCACTGAAAACAGAAAGCTGGTGAAAATAACTGAACAAGGCGGGCAGGCGTGTTCCAACGCTAACAGCAGAACTGGCAGCTTTGACAGGGGGTTCCGGCTTTAGAGTCAAGGATCCAAGAAAGGGATTATGGAATCTCCCTCAGTGACTAAGGAAAGCCCCTGAAGCCAGTGTATGGCCAGGGTGTCCCAGCACGGAGGCCTAGAGAGGACATTGTGTGAAGCTGTGAAAGTGAAACCTGGATTGCTGTGGAGACCCCAAAATGTTGGAAGCCAGAGTCATGGGATATCTGCTGCTAACAAGGAACGGAACCGGCCCAAGAGAAAAGAGTGTTTTGCAGACAACAAAGCTGAAAGAGTTGGAGATCTGAAGAATGTTTGACATCAGCCATGATGATGAAGGGTTTGTCCAACTAGTTTTCAGTCTTGCCTTGGTCCAGGAGTTCCTCTCTATACTCCTATTCCTCCATTTTGAAATGGTAATGTATATCCTGTGTCATTATATGTTGAAAGTACATGGTCTGCTTTTTGGTTTTGATTTTATGGGGGATTATAGTTAAGAGATTACATGACTCTCAAAGAGACTTTAGACTTTCAAATAAGTTTGAAACTGTTACAGACTATGTGGATATTTGAAGTTGGCTTAAATGCATTTGCACTATGACGTGGCCACAGCTTATGAGGCCTGGTGAGTAGAATGTGGTGGTTTAATACAGATGGCCCCCATAGGCTCATAGAGAGTAGCGCTGTTAGAAGATGTGGCATTGCTGGAGTAGGTGTGGTCTTGTTGGAGGAAATGAATATTATATATTACTTATACATGTGCGTATACAATATATATACATATATGGGATTCACCACTTGGGTTTTGATAACCATTTGGGGTGCATATCTCTAGAGAAGACTAATTCTTCCTCTCTCAGTCGCTGCTGGGTTCTTATAGCTCTTATTGAGGGGTGAGGCCAGGTGTGACTTTCCCAATCCATGTTGGCATCCAACTGGTGTTTGTCTTTGTTCAAGTCTTGTTTAAGTAGCCATAATTCAACTTTTTTTTTTCTAGCACATAATTGTGTGATAGAAGAAAGGAAGCAAGGCAGTTGCACTATTTTAGGTCAGACTTAGAGGGCGACAATTATTTAAAAGATTTAAAAATTAAATTCATACCATGTTTATAGTTTTAACAAATTTAAATTCATTCTTTTTATTTTTAATTTTAATGAGGGGAAGGGAGACATGTAACTGAGGATGACCTTGAATTTCTGATACTCCTGCCTCCACCTCTAAGCACTGCTGGGAACAAACTCTGGGCCTCGTGTTTGCCAGGCGACAGTCCAACCAAACTCCACCCCAACCCGTTTGTTTTCCTTTATTATGAGTCAGTTTCACTGTTCCATTATTTGCAAATACTCCATCTCTCAAGTGTTCCCAATCATGAGTGATGTTTGTGTTGTACAACATCACAAACTATGGCTGTATGGCTGGACGCTTTCCAGTGTCACGGAATGTGGCATTACTGGAAAGTTCAGGTTTTCCTTAGCTTGAACATTTTCCTCTTAGCTAATGAAAGTTGATGTTCTTTTCCAGGAAATTATTGGATTATTAAATGATATCTAAAAGGCATCAACAAACATAATCTGAACAGAGGAACCTCAGAAACACTGTGCTAAGTGAAATAGGCCAGTCCTCCATTTTCGTATGCTTTTGCTAACCTGACTGGGGTGGTCAAATTCACAGACACTGAAGTAGTTTGGGCGTCACTAGGGCTGGGGGAAAGGAGGGGTGTGACATTTCAGTTCAGGCAGTGCTGTGGTTGCTCACCCGTGTGGCTGTGCCTAATTGTCTTCTGGAGAATTGCTAACAGAGTAGTTTATGTGCATTTACCCCAATTAACACATATTACTGAAGGCAAATGGAAAATGGAAGAGACCTTGAAGAAAAAGATATCCAAGGCACTGTCTGTTGGGAATGAATGCTTTGGACAGAACCGAGTAAAAACTCTCAGGGGACTTATTTAGCTCCTCAGAACCTTAAGAACCTATCCTGCCAATGAGGAAGGTGGTCTTTACACCATCGTCAAGAGTCTTGGCACTGCTCAACTTACACTTAAGAAGAGGAATCTACACTACGGGGTCTCAAATACGCTAAGGTCAAAGGCCGATTAGTGGGAGGACACACATTTTGTTCCTGGAGTCTGGCACCTGTCTCTCGATGCCCAGTCTTCTACTGGTAATGACATTTAATCCATATCGACTCAGTCCTTGGATAATTTCTGGATCTGAAAACATAGCCCTGTCTGTAAGAAAGGGAAATTGGAGTCACATTGAGTAGACTAAGTGCTGTCATGCAGATGTACCCCAAAGCAACCGCATCCTGAAGTTTCTGAAGCAGTCATTTCCTTGGACTCTAAACTAACCCCAGATGACTAAGTTAAAGGTGAAAGCCCAAAGACTCTTTGGTAAAATCTTATCATTAATTTTAGATGGAAGAAAGACACTGAGCCCTGAATTAGTTACTTAGCCTGCTGATGGGCCAAGCACTCCCACAAAAGCAGCCTAAGTAGTGAGGGCTCTTTTGACGCACAGTTCTAGAGGGCCAATTTGGAGGGAAGGCACTGCGGCAAATGCCTAAAGTGCTTAGACACCTGTATCTGCAGTCAGTGCGTAAAGAGCAAAGTGCTCAGTCGCTTTCTCCTTCCTATGTAGTCCAGGAAACGGTATCACACATAAAACTTACAAATATATGTATATATACACATATAATACACATACACATACACATACACACATGCATGCATTCATGCACGCATACATATGCATGTTCATAAATTCATTCATGCATATACAATGTACATGCATTCATACATACATGATACATACATATGTGTGTATTCGTGTGTACATACATACAAGTATTCATTTGCACATACATGCATGTATGCATTCATACATACATGCATTCATTCATGCATACATACATAAATGCCACTCAGGAGCTACAGAGGCCTCGGGCTGAAACACAAGTAGTCACAGATAGAACATCAGCAAACCTCCGAGGTAATAAAGTCATTCTCCCTAGCCCAGGAAAGGACTGGGGAGAAGGCAGCCTAATGACAAAGCAGGACAAACCTCTACGGTACTTGCCCCAAGGCTTGTACCCTCACCCTCACCCTGAGGAAGAAAGCAGCAGCATTATTCTTGCCCCACCTGCTGGTGTCAGTGGGACCAAGCAGAGCCTAGCACACTCCAATGGTCAGCAGCAGGCGATGCGTCCTCATACTCCTGGGTGGTGTAGGGAGACTGATCAGGGAGGAGCTCTACCCTTCTCTTGTGCAAACAGGTGAAGCTGAGCCTGCCTGATGTAGAACTGTCTGCTGTAGTAGAATGTTGAGCCTCCGCCCCACGCCCTATGACAGCAAGGTGGTCAGGGTGGCGCCAGATAGACTTCTGCTTCCCCTCGCCTCATATGGGGTCCAGTGGGGGTCCACTTTCATCTGGCGACAGTGGCTCTCACACAGCAGTGTGAACCATAACAGCTAGCATTTTACTTCTCTCTGAACCTGGTGCTGCTGAGGACCAGTGCACAGTTGAGCCTTTCGACCTTGGTGTTAAAGGGGCCCAGGAAGAGAGGAGAGACAGGACAGACTGAAACTGCCCAGTGACAAGCTTGTCGAAGTCTGTGCTCCCGTTAAACGGGAACTAGAGAGGAGCCGAATTCTTTTTTAAAAAACTTGTTATTGATTCGTTGTGAATTTCACATCATGCACCTCAATCCCTCTCATCTCCCTGTCCCTCCGTATCTGCCCTGCATCCTGGCAACCTCTCCCCACAAAAGAAAACCAAACAAAACCAAAAGCCTTGTTTTGAAAGCTGTAGTGTGTCTCCATGTGTCCCACAGTACCCCTTGTGTCCACATTCCTTTACTTGCAAATGTTCAATGCAATGAGTCATTGATCTGGTTCAAGGCCTCTGGCTTCCGCTACACTATCAATACTGAATTCCTATCAGGACTTCTCTCAGACACCTCTTTGTTACCCTGTGTCATGGAGATCCTGTAGCTTTGGATCTTCAAGATCAACCCCTTTATACACTTCAGTGGATGATAGATGGAGGAGCTGCTGGGGTAGGCAAACTCAAAGCCCTGGATCTCACTGTGAGCATGGGTGGTAGCTGAGTGGGTCACCCCACCAACTCTCCTGCACCCACGCCACCAGGGCAATCTCTCCAGCACTGCCCAGGATAGTTCACCCAAAGCCACGATTGGCAAGGGGCAGGCAGCTCTCCCACTTTCATGCTCTCAGGGTCACCAGGGCCAGCTTTACTGTGCTGCCCAGCAAGGTATGGGGCCTGCTCTCCCAAGTGCTGCAGCTGGTGAGGGACAGGGCCAGCTCTCCTGCCCTCGTGACTGGATGTGAGGGAGATCCAACTACAACATCTGTCACCCCACTGATCGCCAGGGTTGATTCACTTGATCTGGCCTTTCTCAGCCTTCCATTGGCCTCCTTCTGGAAGCTACTCCTTTCCCTGAATAGAGGAGGACTCAGTCAAGGGTCCATGAGTAGACACATTCCCCTGCTAGAACCTCCCAACGAACTCTCAGGGGAGCTGAGTCCTTATGCCATGTGTCTGTCTACTACAAGACAGTTCGCACATACCACATAGGCAGATGGGGCAGGGAGGGGCATCTTCCGTGGAGTGGGCAGAACACATGTACTTACCTGTTCCTTCTAACAGAGGCGGAAGGGACCAATAGAAGCAGTCTTGGATTCCATACCTGTACTTAATATTGCTGAAGGGAATCAACACTAACACATTACTAGCTTAGCACATACTACTGTTTATGGTCTGTTCTGAGGTAATTCTGTGCTAGCCAAAGCATCAACTAACTACATCCATTGTTTACTCAAACCCAGACACCGACAGAATGCGTGTGCATGGGGGCGGGGAGGGTGTGCAAGAGGTGACAATGAGACACAGACATAAAATCTCAAAAATGTGGTCAACGAGAACGCCAAGACTGTACTCCAAATGACTGAAAGCCTCTGTCCCTCCCCCAGCATGATCTGTGAGCTGAAGATGTACTGGGTGACAGACCTTCAGACTACTAATCCTCCCCTCTTAGATCACTGGTTTCTGAATAAAGTGAAGTTGTAGGACTCAGTTTTTGCCGTTGCTCATTGTTTTTTGTGCGTGAGAGATACTAAAATCCGGTTTTGCTTACACTTACACCTTAGTGAAGGGGACCTGCTTGAAATCATGCTGTGACACCTCTCAATATCTTTGATGTCCAGGATCCAATAGAAAATGGCATACCAAGAAACGGGAATGTCCCAAATGGAATTTAAAGGACAGCCAGCAGGTGCCAACACTGAGCCGAACCAGTTGGACCAAACTCACCAGGATGTTAAAGCAGCACCAGAAGCAGACAGAAAAGGGATTGCTCAGCTAAGGGACAGCAGTTACAAAAATAACCAAAAGGAGTTATAGGAGCCGCCAGTTACCTTAAGTAGAGTTAAGGTAACTATGAAGTAGCAGTTAAAACACACTGAGGGCAGAGCCTGCGGACTTGAGGTCAAATCAATTGGATTGGTGTGCTACAAACAACGGAGGGATGGACTAGAAAGAATGAGATTTTCAGGGACCCAAGGTGTAACTAGAAAGCTAACCTTGTATTACAGGAGTCACAGGAGGGAAAGAGAGAAAGCAGGGAATGGGATAACATGTGAGCAAGTGGGGTCGGATGCTGCAGAGGGCTGCTCCGTGTCCTACTCTCTGCACGCACGGGCTGTCAGCACTGCTCCAGAGTAGCACCAAGCCCAGGACACAGATCTGACTTTTAAGCATTTAATTATATCTGCATTGTCCCCTTCATCTTTTAGGGTGTATTTTGTTAGACCAGGTCATCCGGTCAACAGCTGGGATCTCAAGGAAATAACAGAGTGAGAGGGCCAAGGCCCTCTGGTCTGCTCTGTCACTGTGGCAACAGTGATTGGGGTGATGACTAACAGCATCTCCGACCTACTCCCAGGTCATGAACTCACTCAGCTCAGAACAGGGCCTGGCATACAGTAACTGTTCCACACAAGACTCAACCTCAACGGGCCTGTTTCTATTTCCTTAATGCCACAGAGGGGGAAACGTGATGGTTATCAGCCTGTCTTTGGAGTTTTGTTTCTGTTTCTTAAACATATCTAAGTATATAGCCTAGGCTGGCCTGGATATCTAAGTGTGTAGCCAAGGCTGGCTGGGGACTGCTATGTTGTTGACCAGGCTGGCCTTGAACTCACAGAGACTTGCCTGGCACTGCTTCCTGAGTGCTGAGATTAAAGATGTGTAAAACAACACCTGTCCAGCATCCAAGGATAAATGGGAAGGATGTCCTTTTCCCCATCCACAGAGATTTCCAGGGAAAAACTCATTGTCTCATATTGGCTCCATGGCCACTCTGGAGGTAATTAACTAAGGCCAGACTAGTGAGGTCAAAAAATAAAATCTAATTCTTACTGCAATTATGTGAAGGAGAAATATTTTCCGGACAATTCCAGGACAGGGGAGACTGGGCAGATGAGCCAAGAGGACTCTGTGTGTATCTGTGGATAGACGGATTGAAGGCGTCTTGAAAGTTGAGGGTTTGTCCTGACCAACATTGTTAGCCTATTGGATGGTACTCTAGAGTGTTCAGCTGCTGAGGAAGGCTGGCACCATAGTCGAAGCAATAGAAACCATGGGAGGTGACGTAGGGAGCATGGATCTTACAGCAATGCATGTGGGGGAGAGGAAACCCCAAGAGGATAGTGACACTGACTATCTACAGGTTAAACTGTGCGATACCAGAGCTGCTGGGCGGCAGTGCGCACGGATGCCTTTGAGGTTGATAGGTGGGAGACGACAGGGGGCTGTATTTCTACTGGACCTGTTGGAATTCATTTTTATGCAAGTAAGAAAGCTGCCCGAAGCAAATGCAGCAAATGCCATAGAAATAAGAAATATAGGGGCTGGGGATTTAGCTCAGTGGTAGAGCGCTTGCCTAGCAAGCGCAAGGCCCTGGGTTCGTCCCCAGCTCTGAAAAAAAAAAAAAAAAAAAAAAAAAAAAAAAAAAAGAAATAAGAACTATAGGTGGTGAGTACAGAACCTAGTGAGTTCTGGGTATATTATATCCATATGAGGTATTTTATAGTTTGAAAGTTAAATTACCTGAAGGAGATCACTCTTAGTCTCCTAAATACTGAATTTCTAATATGTGGACAGAAATATCACAATTTGTCCCTAGATATAATTCCAGTTTTCCAGGTTCATCCGCATCAGACTTACCATTAATGATGTCCTCTTTGAGAATTTTCTTTGAGTGGCCGGTTTGCTGGTACAGATTTTTTCCAAATGACCTATTGTTTAGGAGTTTCTCAGTTTCTTTATCCAGCATGTCCTCTTGTTCAAGGTGCAAAAACAAAAGTAACATAGACATCCAGAGCCCGATGGCCAGGAATCCACAGATTAAACACTGAATTATGATATTTTTCATTGTTGATTTCACATTTTTAAATTCCAATTTCCTAGGCAAGATCATTGTAAGAGAACTAAATTAGATAATTATGGTTTTTAAATTTTCCACTTGGATTAAATTGTGTTTTCAGTGTTTTAAAAACAATCATTTTGATACTTTTGAATACAAAAAATTTTATCTCTTTTTCTGTCACAAAAATTCTTCACACATATATAGGATCAACATCTAGCTAGGTTAGTATGAAACAGGCAGCATAATTTGAAGTCCTTGTCCTAGCCCTTGAGCAAACAGCTCAAGGAGAGGAGACAACACAAAGGAGCACTGTCATGTCTTATCCAGGCCCAACCCTTGGAGAGAGAGAATAGACCTCCTTGACCCTGACCAGACACAAGCCAGACAGAAATGGAAAAGCATTCGGTCACGCTGAAGAGAGGAGTGCGGAGGGACCACTGCCCTACTGCTGAGGGGACAGCACGGACTCAGTGGTTTGGGTTCTAAGCAGTGAAGGCAGAATAGGAGTGCCTACCCTAATGCACATGTACACACGCACGCATACACACACGCATACACAAACACACATGTAAGCACACACACACACATAAGCACATACATACAAGCACACATGCAAGCACACACACACAAGCACACACACACAAGCACACACACGCATACACACACATACACACACACACATGCACACACACAAGCACACACACAAGCACACACACATAAACACATACACACAAGCAATATACACAAGCACACACACACACAAACACACATACGCACACCACACAAGCACACACACACAAGCACACACACACACAAGCACACAGAGGCAAGCAGAGCATAGTGTAATTTGCAGAACATGGTGAGGAGTGTTCCTGATGAAGGCCGCTCACTTACAGCCGATGAGTGGGTAAACCTCTGAGCAAACGATGGGCAGTGTCCAGCAGCTCTGGCCTGAAAAGGCAGAGCCTTCGAATTCTTAGTGCTGGCTCCTGAAAAAGCCCAGCAGCACATGTGGCAAAAATGCTCGAATTAGCAGATCTGCCGATACACACGGTGTTCTGTGATGCAGTGTGTTGAGAAATTTCTTTCAAAGTCTGCACACATGTGTTTGTATCCTTGCTTTGACTCAACTGTGCATAAAAACAAAGCTAAACACCCTCGTGGGAACAGACTGGGGACACGCATGCAAGTGAGTCTGTGCTTTGTTTCGTTTGTTTTGTTTTTTAAGACAAGGCCTCATGTGGGCCAGGTTCACCTCAAACTCACTCACTAGGCAAGGGTGGCTTTGAGCTCATACTGCTTCTGCCTCTCCCTCCTGAGTGTTGAAATTTCAGGTATAGGTTACCAGGCCTGATTTTGGAAGGTACTGGGGGCCAAATCCAGGGGGCTGAGTATGCTAGCAGCCACATCTGCAGACTAAGCACACGAGATCTTAACACTCTTTCACCACAAGGTTAGTGGCCTCCTGTCACAGTTTGGAAGGAGAGAGGAGGCCACAGCCTGCGTGGGAAGGGAGAAGATTGTGAAGCAGAAACTGGCTGAGCTGCTGCTGGAGCAGCTCAGGGCTTGGAGCGAGCCGGGCCTTGGCAAGGCTACACATGCAACCCGAAGAGTGGCTCTCTTCACTCCCAGAGCCCAGAAAGGCCCAGTCAGGATGAGGTTGAGAACTGCTGTTGTAGGACTTCCCACAGATGCCAGCTCCTCGGCAGACACCTTGACAATGGCCTCGTGGCCAAAGCTGGACGGAGCCTTTAGGGAAGCGACCACAGTTCAATGAGCTCAGTTGAGCCTGATCCTGTAGAGCTGGTCACCTCCTGAGTCAGGAACAATGCACAGAGAAAAGGACACGTGACGGTTTGTGGAAAGGGACCATCGGTGAGTCAAGGCTTGGAAGCTGTCCTGCCAACACCTTGACCTGGTACTTATAGCTTCGAGAAAATAAATTCCGGGTGTTAGCCCACCACTGTGATGTTTTGTCCCACTTGGCCTCATATACTGATATCCATGCCAAGGATTGACCAGGACATTTGAGCAAAACCTCCAGGAAGGAAAAAAAAAATGTGTGGAGAGCCACAAAAGAGGAACAACCCAGAACTTACAAAATACCGAAACTGAAAAATCAAGGCTACCACAGCCAAAGAACCAGAGAAAGGACGTCAAAGAACAAAAAGGGACCATTGAAATTTAAAGTATGCCCACCACAGCAAAACCAGCAGAAGACTGGCAAATAGAAGGGAATTTTCTGGAAAGCACAGCAAAATGACAGAGTGAGGGATGGCCTCAGAGAAAGCGGGGCATTCTTCGGGAGCATCTAACTAGCAGTGAATTCCAGAAAGCTGTGGGAGAAATGGAGAGAGAGGACCACACAATCAAGAAGCAGAGTGTCAAAGCAGCAAAGGGGACTTCCCGGGAGAGCTGACATTTACACAGGACACTAAACGTCCTGGTGGCAACACCAAATTCAGAAAGATTACAGAGAAATGGCTACAAATTCGAAATTAGATGATATCAAATTTTCTGCAGCTTGTCAAAATCTAAATAAGTTTCAGAGCAGAATAAACACGTTTTCAGATATCACCTCAGAAAAGCACATCTTCCTCCTCCCTTTCCTCCTCCCCCTGCAGTGAGGATACATGTGAACTATAAATGCAACAAGGCAGACAGCAACAGGACACAAATGCACACACATACATGCACATACGCACATGCACACACGAGCACACAAACACATGTATGCACACATACACACACATACACACATGTACATGCACATACACATATACAAACACATGCACACACATGCACGCACACATGTGCACACACACATGCACACACACGCACACACACATGCATGTATAAATACTTCAAACCTAGATTTGTAGCCATTGACTTTACTATAAAATGTGAGACGTGGGCTGGGGAAATAGGCCAGTGGGCAGGGCCCTTGCTGTTCAAGCATGAGTTTTAATCCTCACAATCCATATGAAGTTAGGCACTGTACTGCACACATGTAACCTCAGTGCCCCTGTGAAGAGATGGGAGACAGCAACAGGAGAGCCTGAGAAAGCTCAGCTATGCCAACATACACACTGGTAGACTGACCTTCATAAGCCTGCCACAGCACATGTTCCTGCATTCATTTAACTAACTGACTAACTAACTAACTAACTAACTAACTAACTAACTAACTAACTAACTCTCTCACATACTTCGCAGCTAGGGAGATGACTTTTTGGATAAGTTCTTGCATTGCAAGCTGGAGGCCTCAAGCTCCATCCCTAGTCCTCACCTAAAAGCCAGGTACGGAAATAAAACAGAAAAGATATGTAAGAAAAAGCCAGGTACATCAGAGGCGGAGAGTAGCTGACTCAGCAGTTAGGAGCACTTGCTCTGGTTCTGGCACCCACACTGCAGCTCACAGTCATCTGGAGTCCCGGCTCCAGGGGTCCAGTGCCTTCTTCGGGCCTCTTAGGTTACTAGGCATAATTAATGTATGTACATGCAGGCAAAATGCACACATAAAATGGCTCTAAAAAAAGACAAAGAAAAGAAAGATGGGAGGAGGGAAGGAAAGGAGGGAGGGAGGGAGAGAGAGAGAGAGAGAGAGAGAGAGAGAGAGAGAGAGAGAGAGAGAGAGAGAGAGAACAAAGACCAGATGAAGCACACACTTGTAACAGCAGTCCCGGAGTCCCGGAGAGCTGGTGACAGAAGGATCCCCGAGCTTGTTAGCCAGACAGTCTGCCCAGCCAGTGAGCTGCAGGTTCACTGAGACTTGTCACAAGAAACAAAGGTAGCTCCCACTCAAGCTCATTCAAGCAGCCATAGTTGAACTCAGCGGGTGACATCAGAGAATAGATTTGCAAGGAGGACGGAGACCTTCTACAAAGAAAGAGGGTTTGGCACGGGGGGAGGATGAGAGAGGGGAGTGGGAGTGAAAATAACTAAAATTCATTGTAATACACAAAACTGTCAAAGGGTGAGTGTGCATTGCGTGTGTGTGCATGTGTGTGAGAGTGTGCATAGTGAAACTTTCCCTAACGAATAAGTAAATGCTTTGTCAATAATTAAACTCACTTTGTAGACCAAGCTGGTCTCAAACTCAAGAGATCTGCCTGCCTCTGCCTCCTGAGTGCTGGGATTGACTGCCTGGCTCTCAGTATATCTTATTAAAGGGGCCTTGTGGGGTTGGGGATTTAGCTCAGTGGTAGAGCACTTGCCTAGCAAACGCAAGGCCCTGGGTTCGGTCCCCAGCTCCGAAAAAAAGAAAAGAAAAAAAAGGGGGGGGGCCTTGTAAGGGTCCCCTTTCCTGTAGTGCATCTAGGATCACTGGAGAGAGAAGCTATCGGTGTATCTAAATCGTTCAGATTAGGTTAATTGAAGTGAAGACATCTGCCTTTAAACGTGAGCGGTGCCGGTTCACGGACTGGGCTGCAGGTGACTGGAGAGGTGAGAGCCCTGAGCACCAGAGTTCACGCCACTTCTCGGCTGTGAACACCATGTGATCGCTCACCTCCCTCTCCTGCCACGGTGCTTCCGTGCTTTCCCCATCACCGTGAAATCTATCCCCTCAGACTGTAAGCTAAAGCCAACTCTCACTCCTTTAAAAATCGGTTTTTAAAAATGTAGAAGTGAGACCTGGACGTGAAGATCCACGTAGGCATGCGTCCTCCCTACCTAAGTGTGAGAGGTTAGAGTCGGGAGAACATGATCAATACCATGACTAATTTTTCTAAAAACAACATTTTGTAATGTTTTATCTCCAGACGGGACCTGTAACCTCATACCTCAACGGCTTTCCCTCCATTGACTTTTAAATAAATGTTAAGAGCACACACAATTATATCCCAGATTCCCCTTTAGGGAGCTGGAGCCTACACGGTATCTTTCTTCTAGAAGTGAGGCATAGCCAGACCAGTGACCAGCTTTCCTTGTGGTAATCCAGTCTTGGTACTGCTCCCCAGAGTCCACATTAGCCCATGTCCAGGAGACCACTGCTCACATTGGTCCAGGCACCTGGATTCCTGAGTCTCTAACTCTGACCTAGCTCCTTACCTGTCAGTGGGGTTGCCACTCGGGCAGCTTTGAGAGTTGTTTGACAACCAGAGTCATACATGAAGTCAGGCCTGTGAATGGTGAAAAGGTGTAATGGTCTAAGCGGTGCTAGCTCATGCTGGGTTGCCTTACAGCAGCAGAATGTTCAACCGGCCACCACGGGCTGGCTCTCAGAGCCCAGTGACATCACACAGGGCATTGTCAGCCCACGGAGGCCTCTGTCTGGAAGCCTAGCAAGCAGTTAGAACTCAGGAAGCTGGAATTCAAAGAGGCCTAGCATAACTACTGTCAGAATGCCATTCCTCCTTAGCTGAGGAAACAGGAAGCTTGAGAGTCAAGGTCAAAGCTCAGGGTGTGTAGGCTTGGCCTAATGTTTAGTTCTTGTGAAATAAGATTAAGAAAACAGCTGTCAGAATACCTCAGGAAGCTGAAATATGAAACCAAGGGCCGCTTGAACGCCTTTAATTTTCACTTTCTAATCTATTGCTCAACATTTAGATGGCCGTACACAAGATCAGCCGAAGACTTGGGAGATTCCTTCTGTGGGAAGAAGAGCAGACTGGACTTCCTCCCCCTGGAGGCTTGAAACCTCTGTATCAGCTCCACAGAGGAAGGGGTTCTTCTAGACCCTTCCCTGGAACATGCATGAAGGCCCAGACAATCCCTAGCATAAATTGGGGTGCTCATTTGCACCGGCTGGACAGAAAGGTGCTTCTCTTCTGTGATTTACCAATGACATTAACGCAGAAACTGTTTCAATGGGCTGGGGAGACGGCTCACAAGGGGAACTCGTTGCCACACAAGCATAAGAATCTGAGTTTGAAACCCCAGCATGCACATAAAAGCCATTCATGGCAGTGTCTGCCTGAGACCCTAGCCCAGGAAAGTCAGAGACAGGAGAATTCCTGGAACTGGCTAGCCAAGCGGTCAGTGAGAGACCTTGCTTCAAAAACAAAACAAATCAAAACCAATTACGAAAGGAAAACCAATGCCAGCTCTGGTTTCCATATGCATGCAGGTGTGCCCGCACCCATAAGTCCACACAACCACACTAAGAAGTACATAAAACACACACACACACACACACACACACACACACACACACCCCACAACAGCTGCACACACCATGAACAACTCTAGCGGTCCCTGCCTGCCAGCCGCTGACCCACCCTCAGGCTCTGTGGATTCCTCTTCTCCATAGTGAATAGTGAATGTGGCATTTGTGTCTCTCTGCTTTCATTACATAATGTCTTTAGAAATTGTTTGTTGTGGGCATGTGCCACAAGGTTCTTGTGGAGGCCAGAGGACAACGTTCAGGAGTCAGTTCTCCTCTGCTGCCATGTGGGGCCCAGGGATTGAAGTAGGGTAGTCAGGCTTGGTGGCTGCTACCAGTCTGCTTACCCCCTGGGCCGTCTCACTGCCCACCACAGTGTGTTCAAAGTTAAGCCACATTGTAGTACGAGTCAGTCCCTCATTCCCTTTCGTGACTTCATAAACACGCTACACCTTAGTCATCAATTCTTCAAGACATCGCTCGTGTCTTGGCCTTAAAAATGATGCTGCTATGATAACTCAAACATCCATTCTTTAGCTGATATGTGTTTTCAGTTCTTTTGAGTATGTACCTATGAGTAAAATTGCATGTGGAAATGCTGGCTAATTTTCTTCCTCCTTCCCTCTCTCTGTCTCTGTCTCTCTGCTTCTGTCTCTCTGTCTCTGTCTCTCTGTCCTCTGTCTCTGTCTCTCTCTCTCTGTCTCTCTCTTTTTTTGATGAGACAGGGTTTCTCTATGTGGCCCTGGCAACACAGCTCCAGTTGCCTCTCCCGTGTGTGGGATTAGAGGCATGTTCACTACTGCCTGGTGTTGTTTAACTTCTTGAGAGGGAACTAACTTATTAGCCATCCTTCCTTAAACTTGCCTGCTTATCTTAGAGTTGACTCACCAGTCCATACCACTGCATGCAGAGCTGACTCCTCGTAGCTTATTTCTTATATACTGTTTAGACTCAGTTCTCAGAACCACAAATGCATTTATCTGTGCAACCTTCATTTTAAAATATAGAGCCCCAAAAGCTCCCACATGCCTTTTTTCGGTCAGTCTTTACCAGCTTTTGGAATTCAGGTTTTCTTCGTAAACTGTTTTGTCTATGAGTAGAGGCGTGAGACGTGCAGCATTTTGTGGGAACTTTCTTTCCCGTCAGCATTTTCCTGAGGTCTGCTCTTGTTTTATGTATCAGCTAGTTTTATTGATGGACACCACACTAAGGTTGCCATAAGTAAGAAAGACACCAAACTCAGTGGTCAAACCACATGAACTAATTGTTCTGCTATTCCTAGCAGCCAGAAATCCAGCATCGAGCTGTTGCCAGATGTGGTTCACCCGGGATCTGTCTCCGTCCTTACCTTACAAAAGCGACCCATCTTTAGCCCGTTATCCTCTTTCTGTTCTTCCCTGCCCCAGCTTATGGAGAAAGCACTTTTGAAATAGCAAACTTGCTTTGTTTTTCCTTGATGCTGCTTTCTTCAGTCCTTCCCTGTCTATAAAACCGACCTCCTCCGCTCAGCCCAGGGGAACACTTATTCTGTGTTTGTGGGATAAAGTGTTGGCCAATTCTAAAATAAAAATAAGCCCGGGTATACAGTAAACCTTTCCCAGAGTGGTGGATGACTGTTATCTCGGGAGTGGTGGACATCTAGGATCCCAGCACGCAGGAAGCAGAGGCACAAGAATCAGAAGTTCTGAGTTATCATTCACAAGGACATAGTGTGTTTGAGGCCTCTCAAGTGTCTGCTCCAGCAAAATATCACATGCACTTTCACCAGGCTGCTTCCAGAAAAACAATGTGTCTGTCCTCAGCAAAACATCTCATAAGACAGCTTCCAGAAAAACATCACATGATACAACCTAGTGTCCACTTCACCCATGTCAACTTCCAGATCCAGCCCAGTGGATCTGATACCCTCCTCTGGCCTCCAAACACACCTGTACACACACACACACACACACACACACACACACACACACACACACACACACACACACACACACACACACACACATATATATATATATATATATATACACACACACACATACATAAGTAAAAATAAATCTTCGGAAAAATGTTAGAAGTCAGTCAAATGACTTTATGTTAGTGCCGTCTTATTCTCGGCCCCTTCCAGTCAGCTCAAAGACAAAGGCTTGCAGATCTTGTGTTTCTAGGTTTCCTTCTTACCTCCAAGTCTCCCAAAATGCCAGTGACCAGCTTTAGAAACCTGTGCTCTTCCTTGTAAAAACCCCCATGAAGGAGCTGAAGAGATGGTTAAGCTCAGTGGTTAATAACACTGGTTGCTTTTCTAGAGGACCTGGGTTTGAGTCTCAGCACACATAGGGTGGCTCACAACCATCTGTAACTATAATTTGAGGGCACTGAATGCTCTCTTTTTGGCTTCCGTGGGAACTAGGCATATGTGTGGTGCACATAGATACATGTGTCCCAACACCCCGACACGTAGAATAGTAAACTATTTGGGGGGGGGAAGGTCTATGGAGAATCTCTATTGCCATCCATCATTTAGGGGCTGGTCATTTGGGGGTACATGTGGTCTTTCCCTTTAACCATGCAGTGAGCCTTTCCCATAGAACTGGCTGGTATTTCAGGAAACTCACATTTGCACATATAATGTGAAAGACACTCCCTGACATTGATGGCTTCCTGTCTTCAAGAATGGATTCATGACTGGGGTTGGGTGGGGATGGAAAAGAGAACTTAGTGACAAATGTTAGGCAGAAAGAAGCCAAAACAACACTATTATCGATAAAGCTCTGCACAGTGGACTTGAGATGTCAGAAAAAGGGTAACACAGATGCAGGGTTCCAGCTGCTGAGTGAAGTATGAACTTTGCTCTCTTCCACACTTTGACTAAAAACATCTGGAGGGACCAGACCAACTGAACAAGATGCATTAGGAGGTCGTTGTACTTCTGCTGTCTGCACATCTCTGCTCTACTTCAGTCACTTCAGCCTACATCAGCTCCCACTCCCCTGCCTTCCTCAGATCACCAGTTCAGAACCATGGACTCTCTCCAAACTACAGCTCCTAAGACTCAATGAAGTCCTCTTACTTCAGTAGCTCCTGAGTTGGGATAGATCAACAGTATTTGCTATGGTTTAGAGGTAAAACATTCTCTTTGGGCTCGTGTTTGAACACTTGGTCATACATGGTGGTATTGTTTGGGGAGTTTGTAAAACCTTTGGGAGGTTTAGCCACAGTTAGAACAAGTGGTTCTGTGGTGGGTGGGTGTCTTGGTTAGGATTTTCATTGTTTTGAAGAGTCACCATGACCAAAGCAACTCTTATAAAGGACATTTAATTGGGGTTGGCTTACAGGTTCTGAGTTTCAGTCCATTATCATCATAGCAGGAAGCATGGCAGCATCCAGGCAGGGATGGCACTGGAAGAGCTGAGAGTTCTACATCTTGTTGGGAAGGCAAACAGGAGAAGACCGACCTCCAGGCAGCTAGAAGAAGGGTCTTGAAGGCCATCCCCAAAGTAAAACACTTCCTCTGACAAGGCCACATCTACTCCAAACAGTGCCAGTCCCTGGGGTCTAGCATATTCAAACCAATACAGTGGGCATTGAGGTTTATAGTCAAGCCTGTCCTGGCTTCCTGTCCTGTCCCTGTCTGGCTTCCTGTCCTGTCCCCGCCCTGGCTTCCTGTCCTATCTCTTCTTCTTGGTCGGTAAAGATGTGAACAAGCAACTTGGAACTTCTACTGTCACAGCCTTCCTACCACACCCTCAAACCAGGAGTGTAGGATGATGTCATTACACAGCAAGGTGAGTCCAGGATAAGGCATAGCCTATCACTGGATGAGAAGGAAGGGTAGGCGGGGAAAAGTCTAGGAAGAAGGGAGGAGGAGGAGGAGGAGAGATCAAGGTGGAGTCTACAGAAGATGGTTCAGATTTGGGTGAACTAGATCAATTGTATCTTGTCTAGGTGGGCTGTTTATTTCTTTATAAACTGGCAGTGAATTTATTGTGTGGATGTATTGTGGATTGAGAAATTAACATGTAAATCTAATTGCTAGATTACAAGTTTCTAGAACTTTGATTTGCTGGGCTAAAGAAGACAGTGTGTGAAAGAGATGGTTGAGAGGCAGTAGGAGCGTGCGGATCTGGTTCTGTTGCCCTCGAGGAGCGAGCACAGGGCCTGCAGAACAAGATGTGCGTATGTGTGTGCCAGGTGTGGTAACTACCACCTAGGGGACTGCTCGAAGAGGGTCCTGAAAGGGAGACAGCCAGGGGAGGTCGGTTTGCAGACTGTGTGGCAGAGTAGCAGCAACTGATAGAAAACGCTCCTTTTTAATTTTTTACTGCAACAGGTGGTGAACCAATGTGTTGGGCAAGAATCCACCAGAAAGTTAAGATGTTGTCAGCCTAAAGAGTTATTAAAGTTTTATTTTCTAAGTAAGTGGGGGCCAGCGCCATGTTGAGTGAGTGATGTCTCAAGCACAGGAAACTTAAACAAAAGGAACACAGAATCAGCCTAGGCTTGCAGGCTGTAGGTCCCCTGCTGTGGTAAGACTGGCAGCTCAGAACCCAATCACAGAAAGATATACATGGTATGTACTCATTGATAAGTGGCTATTAGTCCAAATGCTTGAATTACCCTAGATGCCTAGAACAAATGAAACTCAAGACGGATGATCAAAATGTGAATGCAGATCGCTCCTGAGAGACACAGCCAGAATACAGCAAATACAGAGGCGTATGCCAGCAGGAAACCACTGAACTGATAACAGGACCCCCGTTGAAGGAATCAGAGAAAGGACTGGAAGAGCTTGAAGGAGCTCGAAACCCCATATGTACAGCAATGCCAACCAACCAGAGCTTCCAGGGACTAAGCCACTACCCAAAGACTATACATGGACTGACCCTGGGCTCTGACCTCATAGGTAGCAATGAATATCCTAGTAAGAGCACCAGTGGAAGGGGAAGCCCTGGGTCCTGCTAAGACTGAACCCCCAGTGAACTAGACTGTTGGGGAGAGGGCAGCAATGGGGGGAGGGTTGGGAGGGGAACACCCATAAGGAAGGGGAGGGGGGAGGGGGATGTTTGCCCGGAAACCGGGAAAGGGAATAACACTCGAAATGTATATAAGAAATACTCAAGTTAATAAAAAAAAAAAAATGAAAAAAAAAAAAGACTGGCAGCTCAGAGAGTTAGAGATTAGAAGCTGTTTGCTTCTGTAACAAAAGTTGTTTGGAAAATGATTTAATTTAGGTTTGGTTTAATTGCTTTAAAAATAGTAGAAAGAATTAATGTTCTATTAAGTTTTATGGTATTCTCATATTCTTTCTAACATGGGCTTTACAGGAATTTTGGTTTAAAATCCTGGTTAGACAAGATGCCTGCTTCTTACTGACAGGTATTAATGGAACTGTGATTAAGTCTGTTTCTATAGTTAGAAGAAGAGAGTACAGAGTTTACTTGAATCTTGTGGGGATTTTCACCCACAGTTCGGAACTTAGAGAGGGAAAATTAGTCACTGACTCCAATAGAGAGTGGTGATATTTACAAGTTAATGAGGTTATTAAAAATAGAAGTCTGTACACCAGGCAGAGTGAATACAGACATATATTATGGTAGTTATTAATAAATAAAAATCTGAGGCTCCAGGTAGAGAGCTTGACAGATCAATGTATTTTGGGCTAAAGTCCTGGTTTGATAATTTTCTTACTTCTTATTGGTATTGGAATTGATAGAAGGTGTTTAATTTGCTTTATAAATTACCCCACTAAAGACCATATGTCTCAATGATGCCAGCTAGTGAGGGTTTGTGTATGAGATTATGGCTGTACAAATCACTTCTAGCTAATTCCTCCCTGTTAAATTATGGCCATTTCTAGTTTTTTTTTTTTTTTTTTTTTTTTTTTTTTTTTTTTAACTTGAGTATTTATATACATTTTGGAGTGTTATTCCTTTCCTGGTTTCCGGCAAACACCCCCCCCCCCCTTCTTTATGGGTGTTCCCTCCCCATCCTCCCCTTGCCGCCCCCCCCCCAACAATCTAGTTCACATGGGGTTCAGTCTTTAGCAGGACCCAGGGCTTCCCTTCCACTGGTGCTCTTACTAGGATATTCATTGCTACCTATGAGGTCAGAGTCCAGGGTCAGTCCATGTATAGTCTTTTAGGTAGTGGCTTAGTCCCTGGAAGCCTTGTTGCTTGGCATTGTTGTACATATGGGGTCTCGAGCCCCTTCAAGCTCTTCCAGTTCTTTCTCTGATTCCTTCAACGGGGGTCCTATTCTCAGTTCAGTGGTTTGCTGCTGGCCTCTGTATTTGCTGTATTCTGTCTGTGTCTCTCAGGAGAGATCTACATCCGGCTCCTGTCGGCCTGCACTTCTTTGCTTCATCCATCTTGTCTATTTGGATGGCTGTATATGCATGGGCCACATGTGGGGCAGGCTCTGAATGGGTGTTCCTTCTGTGTCTGTTTTAATCTTTGCCTCTCTGTTCCCTGCCAAGGGTATTCTTGTTCCCCTTTTGAAGGAGTGAAGCATTCACATTTTGATCATCCGTCTTGAGTTTCATTTGTTCTAGGCATCTAGGGTAATTCAAGCATTTGGGCTAATAGCCACTTATCAATGAATGCATACCATGTGTGTTTTTCTGTGATTGGGTTACCTCACTCAGGATGATATTCTCCAGTTCCGACCATTTGCCTACGAATTTCATAAAGTCATTGTTTTTGATAGCTGAGTAATATTCCATTGTGTAGATGTACCACATTTTCTGTATCCATTCTTCTGTTGAAGGGCATCTGGGTTCTTTCCAGCTTCTGGCTATTATAAATAAGGCTGCGATGAACATAGTGGAGCACGTGTCTTTTTTAAATGTTGGGGCATCTTTTGGGTATATGAATTATGGCCATTTCTAAATTCCTCAGGTTCTCTTAACATGGGCTCCATAGGAATTTAGGGTTAATTTCCTGATGTGACAGGTTAGAAAAACCTAACAGACTCCTACACTATTGTTTGGCTTACTTCTTTTTAAAAATTGTTTTAATTTTCATAATCGGTGTGATTTTGAGTCTTGTTATATTATTCCTCTGGGAAAGAGTACAAGATACGAGCTTTTATGGTTATATACTAAAGAACACAATATTTTTGGAGAGAAGTTTTGTCTTTATGTTTTTAAAACATATGATTATGCTCTGGACACCTTCCAGAGGTATATGGATCAGATTTGGTAGAGGGAGACTGCCTGAAAAATTAGATTCAAGAGAAAAAAGATTCAAACAAAAAGTTATCTTGGTGATGCTAAAATTTTGTTTTGAGATTTATACGTTACAGAATGTTCAGCTTTGGTGAAGCTCGTCCTCAGAATGCTGAACTGGCCTGATTGGATTCCTCATCTCAGGGACTTTCAGCCAGATCCAGTCAAGACAGACATCAGAGACAACAACAATCATTGGGTGGCCTTTTTTTTTTTTTTTTTTTTTTTTGGTTCTTTTTTTGGAGCTGGGGATCGAACCCAGGGCCTTGTGCTTCCTAGGCAAGCGCTCTACCACTGAGCTAAATTCCCAACCCCTTGGGTGGCCTTCTTAAGGCCAAGCAACTCCCCCATTTTCCCTACACCCCACCAAGGATATCTCAACACCTATGTACAACTTGAAGAAGCCATTGAAGAGTCATCGCCCTGATTCCCCAGACTTTGGAGGAGGAAGGTGGTTACTCTAAGGTTGTTGTTTTTATGAGGAATTTAGAAATGGCCATAATTTAAGAGGAAGGAATTAGCTAGAAGTGATTTGTATAGCCATAATCTCATTTGGTAACTAAGCTAAAGTCATATCTTTACTCTGGTATAGAACTTATTTGTTACAAAATTTCTAAAAGTACAAGGCTTAGACCCAGTCCTATAACTATGATTATAAACTGTTTTTAAATGATTAGCAGTAAAAGTTAAGAGCCAGATAACAAACTCATGGTTCTGAGTAATTAAAAGGTTGTTTTTTAGATAGTCCAATTAGAAATGACTGAAAGTAGTCAAGACTTAACAGTTCAGAAATGCTTTATGTAGATAGATAATCTTCAAAGATGTCAGAAGTCCACAGAATATGATGTTTATGGATATTTCTCTATTAAAGGTCATTTGACTAGAGACCTGTGTGTTCCTGACAGCATCCTTTCTTAGATTCTAAGAAGAAACAGCATCAGTGGAGTTGCTCCAATTGTGGAGAGACAACCACCGGGCAAGGATTGCCTCAATCCATCTACAGACAAAATACTGTCCAGCAAGGGACACATTATGCAAAATAGTCGACTGATAATCTCTGCCAAGACAGGGTAATCAGCCCTTCAAAATTCTGCATTACAAAGGTCTGTCATATGATCCTCGTCCAGACGGCTGAAGACTGATGCTCTAACATTTTGAGGAATGAGGCACTGTCCAGGTGACCAGCCGTCTCTATAAATTGGCTAAGGTTTTTTTTTTCTTTTTTTTTTTTTTTTGGGGCTGGGGACCGAACCCAGGACCTTACGCTTCCTAGGTAAGCGCTCTACCACTGAGCCAAATCCCCAACCCCAATTGGCTAAGTTTTAGAAGCTATGTTTTGTGCTTCTCCTAATTTCAGGTAATATTGGTCATTCTCAGATTTTTGATGAGTTGAAGGCTAATTAGTCTCATAGCCTACCCAAGCTAACTAACTTTGAGAAAACAACGTCATCTAGATGATTTTCTAATGGTAATAGTTGTGCACAGCTTATATTTGATGAAAAAAATTATTTTTTTAATTAAACAGAAAGGGTGATGTGTAGGATGATGTCATTATGCAGCAAGGCAGATCCTGGATAAGATGTAGCCTATCATTGGATGAGAAGGAAGGGTAGGCGAGGAAAAGTTTAGAAAGGAGGGAGAAGGTTGGTTTAGATGTGGGTGAACTAGAATGGTTTTCATCTTGTCTAGGTGGTCTGTTTATATCTTT
This sequence comes from Rattus rattus, assembly GCF_011064425.1. Taxonomy (NCBI): domain Eukaryota; kingdom Metazoa; phylum Chordata; class Mammalia; order Rodentia; family Muridae; genus Rattus; species Rattus rattus. The sequence goes on along the minus strand of NC_046159.1, from coordinate 154,378,315 downwards.
ATAAATTGGCAGTGAATTTATTGTGTGGATGTATTGTGGATTGAGAAATTAACATGTGAATCTAATTGCTAAATTACAAGTTTCTGGAACTTTGAATTTACCAGGCTAAAGAGGACAATGTGTGAAAGAAATAATTGAGAGACAGTTGGAGCGTGCAGATCTGGTTTTGTTGCCCATGCAGAATGAGGTGTGTGTGTGTGTGTGTGTGGGGGTGTGTGTGTGTGGGTGTGTGTGTGTGTGTGTGTGTGTGTGTTGGTGCAAGCACGCATGCCAGGCATAGTAACTACCACCTAAGGGAATAAATGGAGAGGGTGGATAGAAGAGAAACAGCCAGGAGAGATGGGCTTGTAAGCCACATGGTAGAGTAGCAGCCAAAGTGAGCAGATCTGGCTTGTGGGAACTGATAGAAAAACATCCCTTTTTAATTTTTACCTCAACACAGGAGCCCAATCATTCCTCCCTTCCATTGCTTCTCATCAGGTATTTGGTCAGTGCAGTGAGAAAAGTCACCATTGCAACACCCAAGAAGGATGATTTTGAGAAACCATGTAGTTCTATCTGAAGTCAGACTTTTGTTTATATGACACAGATTGTAACCCTTGGGGAAGAAAAGAGAGTTTATGCACAGTGGCAAGGTATGGACATTTGGAAGGAGTAGGTTTTTGATCCTTAAGTACCTTCTCAGTGCTATCTGGTTGGATTAACTAATGCCATGTGTCAACAAGTGGTGAGATAGGTTCTTTCCTAGATATAGAAAAAAAATCTGTTGCAGGATTTTTTTTTATCACACTGCATACAAACCCTGAAATTGTGTTATTTACTGAAAAAATAACCTGCTAGTTGTGGTGTTGCTCAGCCCTTAGCACACCTTTCAATCCCTCTGGCTGGAGTACAGACAAGCCCTTAGCAATACCTTTAATCCCAAACAATGAAGGTAAAGCTAGTCTGCGAAGGAAGCACCCGTGTTTGAAAGTGACGTCTAATTGAGTAGCAGACAAAGTGATGGATCAGAGAAAGATTTGACAGAATGGAATATGACCAACTCTCACGAGAAGAGAGAAGACAAAGATGCTGCTTAAGAAGAGAAAGGAAAGAGAAAAGAGGCGGTGAAGAGAGAGAAAAGAGGCAGTTTTATAGAGGCAAGAGAAAGAGAACAAAGTAGACTCAGGTAAAGACAGAACAAGCAGAGAGTGAGGAACCAGAAGATTGGAACAGATTGCCAAACTTGGTATGAAGCCAAGCAGAACAACTCAGGAGAAGCTGAGAGAAGCCAGATTGAAAATCAGTCAGCTTGGAGAGAAGTTTGAATCAGAACAATTGAATTGAACCACCCAGCCAGAAATCAGAAAGAACTAGAAAGGGTGAGCTTATTCAGCAGTAAGTCTCAGAGGCTGAAAACATTCTAGGCCTAGATAAGATCGTATGGAGGCTAGAAGTTTCTAGGACTCGGTCTAGGTTATCAGACAGA